>NC_083337.1:131472914-131684561 GCF_019175385.1 Lycium barbarum | reverse complement strand
GGAAAAGGGTAAATAAGACAAGCGATCAAGCAATTTGTAAGTCAATTAATCTTACAGTGTGTGATGCAATCAGGAAGGGGTGAATATATTGAATAATAGCATATATTCATAAGGGTAAATTGGTCATATTGTGATTTCCTTACATCAATAATGATTAAGTTAAAGAACTGTCACAAGATCGTCAAAATAAGGGAGGTAATTATAATATCGTATATCACAGGGGAAGTGAGTGACACAGAGTTAAACCTTAGGGGAGATCTCTGAAATTTTTCTTAATCAGAGATCTCGTGTTTGAATTGTGATTGTAAAAAAATTATTGATAAGGATTGCTTTCTTCGAATAGGCCCTAGACGGTCTGAATTCAAATTTAAGCAGACTTTAACGTAGATACCGAATAACGGATGAGAAGAAAATAATACTAGGCGCAAGGTTTTCAAAATTGGCTACGACCATCGAACTAGGTGATCTTTTCCAATTTCCACAATCTTTGACTAAATGCAGTGAATTTGGACATTCGCAAAATGAAACAAAAGGGGTGAATCAAACAAGCTTTGGCCACGTGTCCCTTCAAGGTTAAATAATTGCATACAACAAAACGTGATCTTACTATTCACAAAAGCTACCGACACTGGAAAGAAAGAACGTCCCTGTAAAACTGAAGCATTACAGTTCCGAGTACTAGAAAAGGCTATTCTTATATATAGAGTAAGAGCCTGTTTGGATGGGCTTATGTCTATAAGTTGGGTAGTCTAATTTATTTATTTTGGCTTATAAGCTGCTTTAGATAAGTTAAGTTAAATGGACCCAATTATTTTTTTGAGCTTATTTTAAGCACAAAATGACTTTAAGTTGGCCAGCCAAATACTCAAAAAAGCTGAAAACAGCTTATAAGCAACTTATAAGCCAATCCAAACTGGCTCTAAATAACATTGTTCTGTATTTAAAAATTCGCTATAACTATGCTAATATCAACTACAGAGATAATGCTACTCATCTAATTTTTGAGTGATAGCTAATAACTATATCTACCTAATGATCTATAAACCAGTCCTAAATCTAAAAGACAAATTGATTATGGAAACAGGATGCCGAACTTGGTCTTGCACGTTTTTGCTCAATTCTTAATTTGCCACATAAATAAAAACTTAGTGATGTTTGGGTTCTGATCTTATATTTATTTAAAAAAAATATCAAGCTTTGAATAAATAGTTATAAAAAATATATTTATACAATTAAATTACTTATAAAATAATTATTGTATATGTAAATTCTTGTAGTCTTTTTGTTTTGAAATATTTATCTTATTTGTTTTTTAAATCTGTTTAAAAAAGAATATCTCCTATTTTTGTCAATACCTAGTTTCAACTTTCCAGGTCTGGTAAAGTTTGGCCGCAGGAGCAATCAGAAATTGCCACAGCCTTATTTCCATTTCCACATATAGTCCAATTTCTACCACAGAATTAAAGTGGGCGGTGGTGGACTGGTCCCTAATCAAATGAACGTTGTAAATCGTATGGTCATCCTCGGGCCACCTAGGATCTAACTATGCAAAAAGTAAACTACGCACAAACACTGCAATCCTAGATCCAACGTCTCTTTCCACAATATCTTTATTTTTTTACACAACAAGAGTATTCTCTCTATCAATTTGTACCATACCATGTGAATAGCTATGAATTCGAACATAAAATTTTTAAATTCTTAAAATAAAATTTGTATATTTAAAATTTAAAAAATATTATACATTATAATAATTAACAATTCAAACATTTAAAAGACATAATAATTTACAGTTGAATTTCTATCTTGCTATTGAGCGATCATATTTTATTTGATATCTTGCTTTAATTTTTTTTCCTTTTTTTTTCTTTCGAGCTAAGTGTCTATCGAAAACAGTCTGTAGGGAAAAGGTATGTGTATATGTTATCTTTCTCAGATCTCACTCTGTGAAATTAAACTAGATACATTATTGTTGCTGTAAAAATTTACAATCGAAGAAATTTCGAGTTTTGGGTTAAAATTATCCCTTATCTATGGGAGTAGGTTTATTTTGGTCCCTCAAATATTACCCTGAGCATATTTGATCCCTTATCTATGGGAGTAAGTTCATTTTAGTCCCTTAAATATAACGCTAAGCATATTTAATCCCTTAACTATGCTACAGTGGAGCACTTTTAGTTCCCGTAATAGAACCTGTTTAAAAAGTAACGGTGTTAAACCCATGTGACACTCACGTGATTTGTAAGAGGCTAAACCCATTGGAGAAAAATACTAAACTCATTTGGCTTTCTCCGCAACTTCATATGAACAAACACTTCACCAGAAAAAGCCCAGCCTCTTTGTAGTAAGCTTCAATTGGCTGGAAGAAGAAGAAGCTGATTTTTTAAAACAGCTAGAAACTTTATCTAATATATTAAAATTTGCATTCACATGCTTCCGAAAAAAATTGAAGCGGTTCCATCAATTAAGATAATTTATAACAGTTGTTAAAAAGAATTTAATATTTTTAATATTTAACAAAAATAACTTTATATTCACATGCTTCCGAAATAAGTAGAATGGTTTCATGTGTGCTGCCAGATGACCGTTTAAGAGTTGGTTACCAACCATATGATTCAAATATTATGAGTTGATTTGCTAATATCTTATATGAGTTGCTTTTTCTAGAGAAATGTCATTACTCTGCTTTGCATTTTGTCCGATGGGTTTAGCCTTTTACGAATCACGTGAGTGTTATATGGGTTTAGCATTATTACTTTTTAAACGAGTTCTATTGGAGGAACCAAAAGTGTCCCACTTTAGCATAGGTAAGGGATTAAATATATTTAGCGTTATATTTGAGGGACCAAAATGAACTTACTCTCATAGATAAGAGATTAAATATGCTCAGGATAATATTTAAGGGATCAAAATAAACCTACTGCTAAGGGATAATTTTAACCTAAAACTCAAAAAAAATCACATAAGTCTTTGAAACTAAAAGATGACACATAAATTAAGACGGGAAGAATATTTTGTCAATGGTCGGTCGGAATGATAATGAAACTTAAATCATTAATGCTCATCACCGGGGGCCCTTTAGCCTACCCAACACTGCACATATAAACCAGGCCCCTTATTTTATTCACTCATTCCCATCAATTGTAAACAAAAATAGGTAATTGCTAATACTTCTTGTTGATCATTAATTCAAATGGAGCATAGAGAAGAAGATGTTAGAGTGGGTGCTAACAAATACTCAGATAGGCAAGCAATTGGTATAGCAGCACAAACTCAAGACAAGGATTACAAGGAACCACCACCAGCTCCCCTGTTTGAGCCAGGGGAGTTGATGTCATGGTCCTTTTACCGTGCTGGCATTGCTGAGTTTGTGGCAACTTTCCTTTTCCTTTATATCACTGTTTTAACTGTCATGGGTGTATCCAAATCCGAATCCAAATGTTCAACTGTTGGAATTCAAGGCATTGCTTGGGCTTTTGGTGGCATGATCTTTGCCTTAGTCTACTGTACTGCCGGTATTTCTGGTACATATTTATCATTTTACATGACACTATTTTTTCATATTTGTTCAGATTCCTTTTTCTTCTTGTTAAATTTACTTTTCATTTTAAACATTTCATTTAATACGCAATGACATGTTCAAATATACAGATGTGAGAGTTAAAAACCACTGGTTCTAAAGAAAAATAAACACATGGAGATAGTCAAGGGGATTCAACGTATACTCTCGGCTATATAGTAGTGCTTTTTTTCGTCGAAAGGGGTTCGGATGAAACCCCTTCCACCCACTTGGCTCCACCCCTGATAGGCGGATGTCGCTTTTGGGGGAAGGATTCATTTGAACACACATTTTTGATACATAATATAATATATACTTTATACGTGAAAACTTACTAAAATTTCAACAAATATTATATCTGAACATAAAATTTTAAAAATACAATCAGTTCAATACTGGTGAAAATCTTAAAGGTTGAATCGTCAACTTTAAATCTCGGACCTGCCTCTAATAGGCCAGTTAAACGGGATCAATTCGTCTGTGTACTGAATTGACCAATTGGTTTATGTTGTTGTGCAGGTGGACACATTAACCCGGCAGTGACATTCGGGTTGTTCTTGGCGCGAAAATTGTCGTTGACAAGGGCAGTGTTCTACATGGTGATGCAATGCCTTGGAGCCATCTGTGGTGCTGGTGTTGTCAAAGGTTTCGGGAAGGCACTTTACGAAACTAAGGGTGGTGGAGCCAATGTTGTAGCTCTTGGTTACACCAAGGGATCAGGCTTGGGTGCTGAAATAATCGGCACCTTTGTTCTTGTCTACACTGTTTTCTCTGCCACTGATGCTAAACGTAGTGCCCGAGATTCTCATGTCCCTGTAAGTACTGCTGCTACTAATTAGTACTAATAATGTTTTGTGTTCGATATATTGACGTTGAAATTAGTGTTTTTTAATTGGATTATTCGTCTAATTAATATGCAGATGTTGGCACCATTGCCTATCGGATTTGCGGTGTTCCTAGTGCACTTGGCTACAATTCCCATCACTGGAACTGGTATTAACCCAGCAAGGAGTCTTGGAGCAGCCATCATCTATAACAAGGAACCCGCATGGAATGACCACGTAATTACCTACCTTTCCTTGCTAAATTTCTTTCCTCTTTTGCCTTCATGATTCTCAAAAATACTTATAAAATGAATTGGCTTATCTGAAAAGCCTTGTTCTTTTTAAGATCTATCTTGTGTCTAATACTGCATGATTCCACTCTGCAAGAACCCCGAATCATTCTGTTGAAGTTCATCCTCTTCATCATTAATGATCGCTTGCACTGAAATGACCGGGACAATAGGGAAATTCCCAATTCATTGGGCCTTTCCATACAATCAAATAGAAAGCCTCAAGGGCGCCATATTCTAGGAACACAACTATGTGATTGAATAAATCCCCTCCTACGAGTCAAGGGCTTCTTCTCCTTCCCTTCTTCAAACTCCAATTCATATATTTCTATTTATTAATAGTGTAAATGAACTTCGATATGATTAGTGCAATTTAACTTGCTGGGTAAGGTCACTCCAGTTTTTTGGAGTTACTTACCAACTTGGATAGTAACTTCTAATTACATTTGAAGTAATGTGATAGTATTTGAAAATTTTATGCTATCAATGTATCAAAGTTAAATTCAGAACATATAAGTGCTAGCTGGAATTAACAAAGCAAAGAAACAAGAAGAGAGAAGAGATTGAAGAAATTTTTTCTAACATGTGATTATTTGTGGTTGGTACAGTGGATATTCTGGGTTGGACCATTCATTGGGGCAGCTCTAGCAGCTATATACCACCAAGTTGTAATCAGGGCAATGCCATTCAAGTCCAAGTGAAGTTTCTGGATTGAGTCATTTTGATCACACAATTTCTCAAGCTTATTGTTTGGTGGCCGTTGTAATCATGAAGATCAAAAAGCCTCAAATCTACCCATTTTCCTTTGTTTCCTTTTTGTCTTTTGTTTATGTATGTACAAGTCATGTAAGTAGGGGAATGTATGTGATTGCAGCATATGGACTTTTGCTTTTCATTCAAGTCCATAAAAAAACATGCCGATGGGCCCAATAAAAAGTGCGTTGGCTTTTGCTCATTGTCCTTTTCTGTGCAAGTAATTCTTGTTCCAATTGCTACACCGATTTAATTGTTGTCGAGTTCGATCAGAAACTTTGTTCCCCCAAAACTTTGATGCCACAACAGTTAACAATATCAACCAATAAAGATGGCATCAAATCCCGATCACGCTTTCTGTTGGTTAATGTTAAGACTTCGATCTCATTCGTTTACGCTTAATGAAGATTTGAAGAAACAGATATTAATAATTAAGTGTGTTTATTTTGTAGATTTGATTCTTAATCTAAAGGAGATGCTTACATTACAGTACCATTGAGATCGAAGTCATGCGTGGGATTTCCATTCAAATCACTATATTGATGATAAATCTCCTCGTGCTTTGTCATAAGAACTTGGAGTTCGTATCACGGTGAAGATAAAATTGTGATTCATGTACGAAAAACAGACCAAACACCTTTGAATTATGACTGTCTATGTAAATTAAAATGCAGATAATAACAAGAATTAAAGATAGAAAACGAGGAACCTAGCTAGGAAAGACATAGATAAAATACCTAATTCTAGCAAATAGAGAACCTAATTTATAGGAATATTTTCCACTTGAAAACATACATCGTTGGAGCTTTGATTGTTGCTCCCAAATGCACACGCTAGTATACGAGGTCGTGCAAGTAATAAAGTGATTAAGAATCGAGTGTCGAACCCACAGAGACTCATGCAATTGACTATCTAATTCAAGTTCAACTTCTAACTATTCAAGAAAGTAACCAAATTTATGAGTTTATTGTAACTAGATTGTCGATTAAAAGAAAATAATAAAACAACGATTTAGAAATAGCAAAATTGGGTTTTATCAGACAACAAAGAGTTTCAGGGTTATGACGTTTAACAATCCAGTTGAGTCATCGTTCTATCTATCTATTTCTTGGGCTACTAACTTTATGAGTATCTCTCGAATTGCTCACAAGTCTATTCAAGTTACTCTAACGTTTATCTCTATGATCATCAGAAAATAACAAGAACACATTTAAATCTCTGTATTCAACTAAGCGAGACTAAGGGGTATATCTCTATCCTCAATAGCGAAATGATTACCCTAAAGGGGATCAGGAACAAGCTTTACGTATTATTATTATGCATGCAAATTCGCTTTCTCAAGTTCAATTCACACAGTACAGATAGTGTTCAATTTTTGGTCAGATAATTAAACAATCAAGCACAAGAATAAATAAGCAACGCAATGTCGGAAATTCAATAGATAAAAGCAATTATCAAACTACAACCTTCATGTCTTTACCACAACCCTAAAATAGAAGTTTTTACCCACTCATGTTCATACAAAACATCCGAACAGTGTTATGAAACATGAATTCAATGAAAAGAACTAAGAAAAAAAGATGAACCAATGGTAAAAATCTCCAAAGCCAAGTATGTGTGCTTTCGTTGTCCAAAATATGTCTTAGCCGTCATTCACACGTTAAAAACTAGTATTTATTGTCTAGGGTTAAGTCTTGAGTAATTAGAAGAAAATCCTACGCGAAATAGGAAAACCCAGACGCGACGTGCGCCACTTGTGCGTCGTGTATCCATCGCCCAAGCACAAAAAAATCAGACTGAGGCAGGTCTCATGTGCGCCACCTACGCGTCGCCTGCCCATCGCTCAAGGAGAAAATCAAATTCAGAGAATGCTCCCATGCGCAGCTCCTGTGCGATGCATGTCCATCGCGCATGGACGTGCAGTGATTTTCCCAAGTCTGCTCGCGATCCTTTTGCCGCCTCGTTCTCGTGTACAATGATTCCAAACTTCACCAAAATTGCTCGGAATTCATTCGTTCTTATTTGGTGCATGTAAACATCACAAATTCAGCAACATAAGCTCGAATATAACCATTCAAATCAAACGCAAGCTTAAAATACTAAGAGTTCAAGGGGAAATGACACAAAACATAGATATTTGTGCCAAATATCACCACCCACACTTAGACTTTGCTCTCCCTCGAGCAAACAACTACCAACCAATCAACCTATCACCAAATTCCAAATCATGCCAACTCGAACAGGTCTACTCGGACTTCGATTAGTACAACTATTTCAAAATATGTCACAAATCAAACAGCAAGCCAATTCTCACTTTAGTCATGCCAACACATAAATTTTCAGTTTACATAGCTCATAAACAACCTCCTCAAAAAGACTAATTTTTGAAGAAAAACGACTCAAAGACACCACTTAAAGAAAAATAGTTATGCTACCTAATAGAGAATCCCAACATTTCACCTTTCTTTTGTTAACTATGTGCCCTCACCGAAATAGAGTTGTCCGTATCTCACATGAATTACATTGCATTATTTCAATGGACATAGAATCAAGAAAATCACACTCCCTCTCACAAAGAACATCCCATGCATCATACGACAAACCATAAGCTTGCCTTCAGTGTAACCACTTCACTAATATAAGTGTGTTGAACCCTAGGATCAAGTAGGACTTATGAGGTTGTAATGTAGATTAAGGAACGGGTAGGAATCATTTGGATGAAATAATGACTATCCTCCCTAAGCACTTTAGTGCACACAACTTAATCATTTTCACACAATTTCTTCACAAACCCGATTTCTCAAACCAAACACCTATCAATCCCAATCACACCCTTTTCTTCTTAAGTATAAGCACCAAATTTAAATTACAAAACTAGAATGGGAACTTTTAACTCTTTGAGAAACTAACTTGTTTTTTCAAGAAGTTTTTGCATTCCCAACTAGCAAGTAATATTAAACGGGTGCACCAATTGATTTCACTCGGTTTCTTTCAACAAGCTATACCATTTTATCACTTCTCAACCCCAATTACATCAACCTATCTTTTAAAGTGCTCAAGGAGTAAAAAGGATCTAGTTAAGGTTAATTAGAACGAAGGGTAAGAGCTCATTGACTGCTGCTAAGGAAAAAGCTAAAGGCTCAAAGGGGCTGACTAGGATATCATGTACGGGTAAGTAAGAGAAGGCTAAATTCGATTAACAAATAAACGCCTCTTATCACCTCCTAGATTCAACAAACTTCATTTTGTTTCGAACACACAAGGCAAGTTCTAGACATCATTATAAAGCATGGAGCATACAAAAAAATCTTACACATACGTGGCACATAATCAACTCAGATGGACCCACATCGACCCTCAAATCAAGTAACAATATACAAATTAAACCAAATGGGTCTCACATGAGTCAAAAAAATACAAACCTAAGTGTTTCAAGATGGATTATTTGTTTCTGAGGCATGTTTTTTAAATAAACATCGAGAATTGCTCATTTTGCCAATATTTCACCTAACTCTAGTGTTATACCCCATTTAAACGGGTCAAATCGGAGTACAACATATTGGTGATTCCTATTTTGTTTATTTTAAGGAGTCGCCACCTAATTAATTTAACGGTGAATTAGGACACCTAATTTATTAACTAAGGTAAAGCCTAACTAAACCTCTGTTAATGGTCTACTTAATTGGTGTGATTCTAGGTAAGGGTTCTAGACATCCTAATGAGAAGGTCTTAGGCATCCATTAAGATCTGTTAAACACGGTTACCGTCCAAACTTAGGTTAATTAATTAAGGCCTAAAAATGCAAACATAACATTTTGAATATTTAGGAAAATAGTTTGTAAATGTTATCAAGGTTTCAAAAAATAGAGAACATAAGGCTGCTAGTTGAATTAAAATGAGAAAGTAATTTATAGAAAAGACTTTAGCCATATTATACTAGAAAATGTGCTGGATTAGTCAATATACTAATATGCCTTTGAAATAATTCCATGATTAAGTATTAATTGATTTAAATTGCTCAAATTTATTAAGTGATCAAATAAAGTCAAGAAGGCAATAAGCAAATTAGCTCTTTTTTGTTATATGAAAAGTAGCTTAAAAATATAACTATTTCTCTTTTATGAAAAATTGGGCTTTGTTTGAAAGGTAAGTATTTAAATTAAATTTGAGAAAGATTCATCTATAGCCATTATTAGAATGATTGTTTAATGCTTTTATACAAAATTAACTATAAAACTTAGACTATAAAAGAAAGCTTATAAAATAACGTTTAGGCTATAATTTGAAGTAGGTGAATAATTTGAAATCGGACTTAATTCTTAATTGGATTACTCAACCCATTTTAAATTTGTAAAAAGAGTAATTAAAAGGAAATCTTGAACCGATGAAAATAGGCTAAATTATTAAACCTTTAAATACGTTATTTCAAAAATAAACTCAACTCTAACTACCCATTACCACTAACTAATCCCACTAATTCCGCTAGAATTCTCTAAGCTAAGAAAAACAAAAACAAAGGTAAAGTGTTAGTCATACAATGCAAATCAAATACACAAGTAAAATAGGGTAGAAGGGGACAGAAATTAAATGGATAGGCCCATTTAGGCCAATTGTTGCGAATCTGTTGCTGATGTTGGGCTTTGGCCCAGAAATCTCTTTTTTATATATATATCGGACAGGGTTGACACGGGAGAAAATCACGTTGGGCTTTAGCCCAACACCGAATGCGTAGGGAGACGAGTCCCTTGGACTCGTATGCGATGATCATGCATAAAAACGAAAGAAAATGATTAGTACGTAACCAATAAATAAGGCTAAACATATATAATGTAAATTCAAAACAAACCAGTGGATTATGTATATACTATGTATATTTGAGTATACTTCATGTATACACATCCATAAAGATACTTAGAAGGTTAATATCGAAAAGTTTTTGCCCCTGTCTTCCCGATGTTGCACAAGTTCCAAGGGATTTCATGAATCCCAGGCATGGCTAACACCGGGGAAGATTCAAGCCTAATCCATAATGACCAACTAATCTCCCTATTAATGTATTTTCATGAAAATACTAAAAAAAATACATAGGTATACAACCTCACTGCCTTAACAAAATTAAGACATTTACAATATACTAAGGCACAGAATCTGCCTAGCAGTGGCAGTGAACATCTCAAAACTAACTACCAAAGTACGCTCGGCACAGAGTCTGCATAGCAGTGGCAGTGAATTTCACGAAAACTAAACTACAAAACATGCTAAGGCAACAAAATCTGCACAGTAGTGGCCGTAAACTTCACAAAACTAATTAACTGCAAAATATGCCAAGGCACAAAAAATCTGCATAGCAGTGGCAGTGAACTTCACAAAATTAACTACAAAATATGCTAGGGCAACAGAATCTGCATAGCAGTGGCCATAAACTTCACAAAACTAACCACAAAATATGCTAAGGCACAAAATCTGCATAGCAATGGCAGTACCAAGGTTTACAGATTGTGAACAAACTCATGAATCATATAATCCCACATATGAGACCAACATTCAGAGGTTCAGGTCATGTTTAAAACTATAGACAGATTTGTAGGCATGCCAATTACATAAATAAGCTAGTTAGGCATCATTGATTCAAGCAACAATCAACATTAGACTGCAAACATGTTGGCATCTCTAGGAACAAACAGACACTAAACATAAATAGGATTTCAACATCATTTAACTAACGAGGAATCATGAAAAGAAAACTTATCTTGAATAGATCAATATAATAATCTCCAACTCTACATGTTCTAAGCAAAGGCAGTCACAAGATGAGACAAAAGGGAGAGAGAAAATCAAACTAAGACCTACTTTGTTCAAGCTGCTTATTTAGTATTTCCTTTATGCCTTCAGAAGTCAAACAAGATCCCAAGATATTATAGTTATATAAGAAGAGAACCTAGCAGCCTGGAATGGGCAGTGTTCAGCTGAATGAGAAACTCAAAACATTTTTTGGACCCTCCTAAGCCTAGGTATGTCATATTTCATATTACCTCAAACCAAGTGACAACCACTTTGAAATCTCTTTTTTTTTTAAAAAAAAAAAAAAAAAAAAAAAAACACTGGTTTCAGAGCAAAGAATATTTAAACTAGATGGTTGTACCTTATTTAACAGTTTAGGCATGAACATGAGGGTCAAAGTAGACAGAATTCCTATATGAGGAATTAGTACAGACTTTCTTTCATTTCAGTTTCATAAGCCTAGTAACCACTAACTCATACTTGAATCATTGATCAGACTAAACATATTAATGGACCAATAGATGATGAACCATATAATCATTTTAATAAACCAGATATTAGATGAAGATAGATTCTTAAGCATGCTCATGGCAAGGCTAAGCAAATAGCATCATCAGAAAACATTCCGAGCACTCAAAGCTAAGCATGTTAAAATGAGACCCCTATATGTTCTAGCTAATCAGCAATTATGTAGTCATGATGAACTGCTACCAGTATCAAATTAGCATAGATGAGCTAAACAACTTTGTATCTAGGAGACAAGTAATTAAGATAACCTAAGCATGCAATTATACTAACACAAACATTATTTAACAGTGAACCAAGATAAACAACATGCCTATCTGATAATGACTAGACTAAATATTTATCTAAATTAATAACTAAGTGATGTATCAACTACTAAACCATAGGGAACTAAACTTAGCCTACATAATTTATAGAAACATACTGATAACACCTAATTATGCTAAAAAACCAAACCACACAACTATATGCTAACTAAATGAAATAACTAAGCTTAACAGGGGATAAAGCAAGCAAACACATAAGAAACACAAATATTGAAACTTAAGTTAAAAGGATGAGTAATTACCTTTTTCGGGTGCAGCGAACAGGGTGCGGGGTCTTAAATATATGCTCGAACTTGAGTATATTTGTATGCGAAAATGATAGCGAACAACGAAATCTTGGAAGATAAACAAAAAGGAAGACACAAAGGATTTTTATTTTTTAAGAACGAGGGGGCAGCTTCCAAAAAAAAGACCTCCCCAAAATAGACTCATGCGTTTGTATTTATAGGATAGGATTAGGGTTTGCTACGATTAAAGGTTTCTGGGCGGGATTTCCATCTCCGATTTGAATTTCAAAATCCCTTTGAAGGTCAGTCCAAATCATGACAGAAAAGCTGAAGAAATCTCTGTCACAATATTAGAACGTCAGGGATCATTCACGTGATTTGCTGCAGATTTGTGCCCGAAATGGACCGATTTTCTCTGGTCTTTGAAGATTATCTGCGTCTTGAAGCAAAAATGGGAAGGCCTTTCCCTATCAACGACAAAACAACGCAGATGAGCAGAAGGGAAAGACAAGTTTTGTGCGAAAATAGGCTAGACAGAGTGTTCAATGGCTAAAGAAAGGTGAAGACTTACTGCAAATTGAGAGGGAGAGAGAAGGGGGGGGGGGGGGGGGGGTGCGGCGTTGAAGCATAGGGTTTAGAAGTGAAGAGATAAGAAAAGGGATATGGACCGAGTCAGCCGAAGGAGTAATGGGCTGGGCTCATACGGGTGTGGGTTAATGATTTAAAATGTGGGTTGGGTCGGTGTAGGCGGGTAGTGGGTTGATTTTATGGACTGGTTTGAAAATATTTGCGGGTTGATTGGGCTCGGATTTGGACGAATGGGCTTCTAAATTTAAATGCAAGACCCATTTTAATTAAGCATATATTCGTTAGTACTTAGATAAAAATAAAATTATATGATATTCGTAATAGCCGTGCGATAATATTTTAAAATCTAACAGTAAGTAAATGCTATTGCTTAATTTCGCAAAAACTAAATGCGATGCGTGTGCATAAAATGCTGAAATGATTATAATGCAAATTATAAAAATGTTGGTGATAACAAAAAAATAATAATAATAATAATGAGGTAGTAATGGTAATAATAAAAATAATAATAGCTAGTGACTACAGTAGGATAATGAAACGCTGGTATTAATAAAGCTAATAATTGCAGTAAAGTATAAGTAATTATTTCTTAAATTGTCAAAAATATTAAAAGCGTAAATAAATATTTGAAGGAAAGCGGGACAAAATTGGGTGTCAACATCTAGCACCTAGCATTCGAATAGTCTCAAGGTGAGTTCTTTTCCTATCGACTAATTTTCCCTCAACACGGTCGTCATCTATCCACCGTCAGAAAAAGCCTCTTTTATGACGAAAAAGAATTACCTGGATGATTTATGCCACTAATGAGGGTCTAAAAAGGTAAAAATGAAAAATAAAAGAAAGTAAATTGAGACAGGGAATTAGAGAACATAATTTGGGCCGAAATTGCAAATGTGGCCACTTTGAATTGGGTTATTCGCACAAACTGGCCTACTTCGGGGTGGTGTTTAATTTTTTTCCCCTCAAATAAGTTCGTTAGTTTTGCCCTTGAGCACTTTTGGCACAGCAGAAACCAAAATTTGGCCAGCATAGTTAGGGTTTAGCTTTGATACATGTATCATAACACCTTATAAATTATGACGGATAAGGCAAAACTTTCAACATTCAACATAATCTGAAGAAAAAAAACATAAGTTTAGATCTTGCTAGGCATAGTTAGTGTTTAGCTTCAGATATGTATCATCACATCCACATAAATTATGTCGGAAAAGGCAAAGCTTTCAACATTCAACATAATCTGAAAAATACTACACAACTTATGACGCATAACTTAAATTCCTATCATGAATAAGAAGTGATATGCTCAAAGTATCCAGTAGAGTACAACACAGAGGAAGAAGAAAAGTGTTCCATCAGTGTACAGAGGGGAATGTCGAAGCATATTAATTAGTAGGAGTACAAGTTTCAATTCATTTACTTGAGCTACATGCATTTTCAAGATTCCCATTATATAGTCATTACAAATCAAACTGGTAATTAACCCTCCTTACTACAATATACTCTTAAACTAGCAGGAGATGATACTATGCTCTGAAACCATCCAGACTAACATTAAATATGCTGCTACTACTAATTTATACGACATTGTAAGATTTTATAATTCTACGAGAAGAAGCTTAGACGTAGATCCAACGTTGGATGATTCATTTCAGCCCCGATATAGTTGCAAGAAAATGTCATGTTCTCTCTGTATTCCTCTGCGAAAAACCTTAGCTTCTCCGACTCGGAATATTCACTTAATGAATTTAGTGGAAAGAGTTGCAAAGTCTCTATTACTCTTTCTGCCTGATCCGGCTCTTCATTATAACTAGTTATCTCTGGAAAATCTGCACACACACACACACACACACAAATATAAGACTTATGGATTATGCTGAAAGAAAATGGATAAGCTAATTTTTCCCTCCTTTAGGATTAAAAATTCTAAGAATTCCTTTTTTGTTAATAGGAGTATGTATAGATCTTACTCTTTTGATGTACCTTGAATGAAACCTTGATATGAATCCCACTCAAATTTTTTTGAGAGCTAAAATGAAATCCTACTTGTGATTAATTGGAGCCTGTTCCAATTACGTAGGTCCAGGGAGTTATATACTCCTCTGTTTGTGTACAGTTGGTTTGGATTAATGGAAAGGCAATCACTCTTGAAGTGGTTGAGTAAAAAAAAAATATAAGACTTATGCTGAAAGAAAATACAGGAAATTAAAAGAAAAATGGTTATCCTTGTAGACTTACTGGTTGATTTCTCACATGGTCACTAAACTAATATAGTTTTTATCTAAAAAAAAATGTTTTCTTTGTTGCAGAAAATTAAAATCAAGAATAAGAGTGAATTTCTGAAATAATAACCACTTACTCAGTCCCAATTTATGTGATATAGTTTGATTAGATACGAATTTTAAGAAAGGAAAGAAGACTTTTGAAACTTGTAGTCTAAAATAAACCACTGGTATTCGTGTGTTGTAAATAATTTCAACAGGGCAAAAGGAGAAGTTTTAAATTAAACTATTTCTAAATATAGAAATGTATGTAAATAATTTTAATAGGGCAAAAGTAAAAATTTTAAATTAAATTATTTCTAAATATAAAAATGTATTTTTTTTGGCAGACTAAAAAAAAAAATACGTGACATAAAGTGAGACAGAGGGAGTATTAGTCAAGTGAGAATATGAGAAATCAACCGGTTGACTTACGTTTGTTTGAAGAGATATTCTTATCCTGGCAGAACCGGGTTCTCTCTTCATTTATTGGTTCATCAACCAAAACCTTACGTCGACGTTTCTGTCTTTCTCGAGCTTTATGGTTTTGGAACCAATAAAAAACATTCTTACTCTCGATGTTTCCATAAAAGCTCAACTGAGACGATATCTTTTGAATCTGATCTGTTGTTGGTGTACGGAGTCCAGACCTGAACAGGTCAGTTAGAACTTTAACCTGTTCTGCGGTTGGATTCCATCGCCCACATTTTGTTCCCATGCTGCTTAATTCTTGAAAAGCTGGACCTTAGTTTACTTTTGATCAACTTCACAAGTGCTCACAAAAAGAAGCAAGATATAAGGGCATATATATAGTATTACAGATTTGAAGTTTAGTTTACTGGTTTGTCTTTTGTTGTTTAATTTGTAGTGGTATTAAATATGGAGTAGTATAGAATAAAGCATTTTGTTTATGCCAACACTGCTTCGAATTTAGGTACTTAATTTGAGGATTTGATCCTATTATTTTTTGCGTGGTGTTATGTGTAGAGTGGGATAGAGACATGCACAAAAGCTGCCACTATTCAAAGTTTCGGTCTGCGAAAACAAAAGGTGCAAGTCCTCAATTAAAAACAAAATATTTGGGGGCATGTAGATTTGAGTCTATCTATCTGACATACATATCAGCCTATCTATCTAACATACATATCAGCCTATCTATCTAACATAAGATACTCTTATTATCTCCACTAAAAAAAGAGAAATCTAGTGAAGTAACTACTAGAACCCAATAGGCTTTATACATAAGCATAGTCTAAAACAACTATTTTTTATTAGCTGTAGCAAAGAAAGATATTAAGGTAATTTGAGCTAGCAAACATTATTTTGTTTAGTTTGTGAATACTACATAATCAGGAAGTACAACCAGAATCAGTAGTTGCACCGGACATAAGAATAGTCCAAAGTATGTCTTTGTAGTTAGTGATGCGCTTTGTTAAGGATAGTATATGAAAGTGGATGGTAGTGCAAAGGAAGGAAGATTGAGGGTTATGAAAGTCAATATATTTCAGTGTCTGATCCCAGTTGGAGGGTTGTGATCGCAAGGACTGTCAGACAGTCAGACAAAGACACAGATTTTTGTGCTGACTAATTCAGTCAAAGATTGTTGGGGCTAAACCTTCTTTTTAGGGCGTGGTAACAAAAAGTAAAGGACATAACTAAAAGCCACCAAAATTAAAGAGCTTTTAAAAATAAAAAAAAAAAAAAGAGAAGCAACGCAAAAAAAGGGAACGTCCAAACCCTTTTGTTTAATTAAATAGGATTATAAATTATACTCGTGATGACTTTTGAGTTACTTGAGAAACACATGCATGCACTTCCTAAAAATTAAAAAAGAAAAAAAAATGTGCCCTGCATAAGATCATGTAGTACATAAATTGAGAGAAACAAATACTAAAGGAACTCTTAACTCTTAAGCATGAAATTTTAAATATGTAGGTGCAGAAAACAAAAAGAAAAACAGCTAGCTTTCAAAGACAACATATTCAAGTGATCATTATTTATAAAGTATGAATCGATCTGGAAACGTTCAGCAGATTAATGTGTCCTTCCAAACAGGCCCTAAAAGTTTTAAGGGCTGACATTGTCGTGTTGTCTTGTGCCTTTCACCTAGTTTGTCCTAAGCTTGACAATTCGATAACAAAATGAGGCATGTTGGTCTAATTTCACGATTTTATGTACAAGAGTTTAATTAGAAACAAAAATACAGAAAGCTTGCCAAGTGCATGATTTGAGTAGTCTCATTTTAATTCCTAGAAGTAAGAAGGCAGCAGAAAGTAATGCCAACAGCTATTAGACAAAATTAAATGAATTGTTGATTAATACTACTCATAGAAGAGTGTAGCAGATTACATTGGACAACGAGGATACGACGGAACATTGTTGGGAATTGGGGAAAAAGCACGCACAACTAAATGACACTACACTTTCTCGTTTTTTCTCATTTTAAAATCAGTGCGTATCACGAACAGAGATGAACACTGTTAAAACAAAAAAATGAACAATGTAAACAAATGTCAAAATATTTGCAAGATTTTCTTTCTTCTAATTAAGGAATGTGTTTTCAAGTGGAACGAACTAGCACTTCAAATTAATGCCTAGTTATAGACATTATATGGTCTTAGAGAAATATGGGGGAGGAAAAAGAAGAACAAGAACTAGAATAACAAAAACAAAAGAACAAGCTATTGCTAGACTATCTGTGAAAGAAAATGGTATTAAAAGTTGATACAAACTTTCTCGTTAACTAATTTCTAATTTTGAACAGATACTTCTGTCAAACTTTCTCATTTCTCACTCTCATTTTTCACCTTTTATTTTTTTTAAAATAAAAAACTTTACCGTTCTTCTCATTTAAAAAAAGATTAAGGTAAAGAAAACTTGCTCTTTTATCTTTCTTTTTAGGTGCAAGGTTGTGTCACGACACTCAAACATAGGAAAATGTTATTCAGCGAGATTCGAGAAGTTTACCGCCACCATTGTCTACTCTCTCCGTTCACTTTTACTTGTTCACTTTAATTTTTCATGTTGTTTAAGAAATAATAAATGAAGTGCATAATTTACTAGTGTAGCCATATTAATTGGTGCATATTTTAATTGAATTTGAAAAATGATTTGAAGTGAGTAATTAATACTATGGGTAAAATAGGAAAAAATAAATTTATCTTTTCTTGATTTGCTAACAGTGACAAGTAAAAGTAAAAATTTATTTTTAGAATACTGAATAAGTAAAAGTTAACATAGGGAGTATTAATTGTGTATGTAGGACTAGGAATAAGTAAATATTTTTGCAATATGCCACTAAAATTAAGACAAAAGCCTGATACTAGTAATACTAAGAGCCCGTTTGGATTGACTTATAAGTTGCTTATAAGCTGTTTTCAGCTTTTTTAGTGTTTGACTGATCAGCTTAAAGTCATTTTGTGCTTAAAATAAGCTCAAAAAAATAATTGGGTCCATTTGACTTAGCTTATCTAAAACAGTTTATAAGCTGAAAACAGCTTATAAGCCAAAAAAAAAATAAGTTAAATTATCCCAACTTATTTTTTTTAGCTCAACTTATAGATATAAGCCCATCCAAACAGGCTCTAAGTTATAGAAAGAGGCACGCGTGAAATCCGGGTTGCCCTAATTTCCGTCACTTTCTTTGTTTGTCGCCATTATGTCTCTCTAAGTGGCTCAGTAATGGAAGTTTTCCAGTCACCCATTTTGGCGACACCTTTAATTAAGAGCAGCAGAGGATTAATTTACTGGCAAAAAACATCATACATGAAGAATGATAACCCAATCATACATTGCCTGACATCTTATTATATTAATATCTTCTCGACTTGGACGGATAGTTTTCTTCTATCTTATGGGTTTAAACCAAAAGAAGAAAAATAAAGAGAACAAGCCATGCTTTAATTTATTTGATTTTCTTTTCTTTTGCAAAGTAATTCTCGAGATCGAACTATGAAACCAGTACAAGAAAACAAGGCTAGCTATAACAACGTTTAATCAGCGACATAAATAACAAGTGTCAGATAAAAGTAAGTTTTTTTGACATTTTTCGATAGTGTTGTAAAATCAGCTATGTTGGAGACAAAATAAAGGTACTCTTGAGAATTATAGTTATAATGTCGCGATATTAGTTTGTATTTGCTGATTTTTTACAGTTCATGAAGGAGATTTTCTTACATTTGTAATTTGTAGTCGCACCAAATCTTTGAAACTAAAAACTATTAACAAGTTTTGTTTACCGAACAATAGGGCGGCTCAAGAACATTAGGGCCCTAAAATCAAATTTTATTAAGAGACCTTAAGTTAAAAAAAAAAAAAATTACTAACAAGAATCATGCTTTTATATCTTGATATATTTGAATTCTAGGAAATAAAATGATACCACTATGAGTAAAATTATAAAAGAATAACAAAGTTGTTGTAAAATCAACCTAAAAGAGCTAGTACACTATATCAAAAGATGAAAGCAAGAACAATAAAGAGATAAAGAGAGACAAGAGAAGAGAGTTTTCTTATTCATCCAAGTATGTTCAAGTGTGTAACCATTACATCCAATCCTACTATTTTATAGGAATACATTGAGAACGTCAAAAGGTGTGTCATAAACATGGGTAATAACATTTGGGGGTTATAGAAATAAAGTGTGGAGTAGTCATGAAGTAATGGGAGTTACTTCTACAAGAGTTATGAACATGGAGTAGGTGAGACATAATGGTGAAGAGTAGTGTGTGTGTGTGTGTGGGGGGGGGGGGGGGGGGGGACTACTGATGGATATAAATTATTCATGATATTTTGTATATAAAAATAAGTTTTTAAATAAAACATGAATAAGTACATCCTATTCCCGCATATTTTCTGACAAATTTTACAGGAAGAAGAGTACTGCAGAAGAATAAAGAAGAAACGAATTGTCAAAGAAGTAAGCAAAGAATTTAATAGGTGCAACCACGAATTCATAAGTCATAACCGTGGAGTTTTACATGTGGGAATTACAAAAGACAACATTGGGAGAAGTTGCAAAATCCACGGGTGTCACCGCTTCATACTCACACCCGTCAAGTATTGAAATTCACGGATGTCGCCGCTTCATACTTACACCCGTCAACTGTGGGCATCAAGAAAAGAGTTGCAAAATCCACGGGTGTCACCGCTTCATATTCACACCCGTCAAGTGTTGAAATCCACGGGTGACACCGCTTCATACTCACAGCCGTCAAGTGTTGAAATTCACAGGTGTCGCTGCTTCATACTCACACCCGTCAATTGTGGGCATCAAGAAAAGAGTTGCAAAATTCACGAGTGCGACTACCGTTGTCATACTCTCACCCGTCAAGTAAGGTCACGGATGTGAGCACTACTTCAAAGAATGCATTCGTAGGGGGAGACACTACATTCTCATATAAATAGAAGCATCACTTTGCTTACAAATCATCCAAAAAATTACAAGACAAAGTGTTAATCTTGGTCTATTTCTCTTTTCTTTTCATTGTAGTAAAAATATTTCTCCAAGTCTTTCAATAATTCTAGTTTCTTAAATTCATATTTTCTCTTTTCTAACTCCATCAATGTTACACCCCGCACTTTCAGAGCATGAGCATATCACGTACTTCACCATTGTAATGGAGCATTGGAGACGTCCATGAATTTTGGAAGGTACAAGTCATGGGAAGTACGTGACAAATAGAATAAAGGATGAATTACGATCTCGTAAGTCGTAACCGGGAAAGAAAACCTTGAAACACGAGACATGACCATTACCAAGTATAATAAATGATAAATAGAATGTAAGGGGAGTTTTGGAAGATTTTGGGACCAAGAAAATCAAAGAAAATAAGTTTGTCGAAAATTTGAAGAAAAAAAGTTGGCAGAATTAAGGGCAGAATTTTGGGTCAACTTTGGAAGGGCATATCTCTAGGCATATGAGGAGTTTTAAGGTGTTTCAAAAGCCTAAAATGAATTTCGTCGAGTCTAGTTTTCAACGCAATAAACCTGTCATCGATACGACGTTGGAATAGAGAATTATGGACGTTACAAGTTAGGCTGACAGAGCAGAAACAGCACTGCTACAGTGCTGCCGACTTTTAGCTGCTATAAAAGGGTTAAAAACCCCATTTTTATCCATCATAATCTTCTAAAAATTTCCAGAAAATTAAGCAATCAAAAGAGCTCTTAGATCACATAAACGATGAGGATTTTGAGTAAATTTCAAGTTACGGCGTATTAATCAAGGTCCGGACAACGTGTAGTCGCGATTATAGTTTTGTCTTGCGTTGGAATTGGCTTGGATTCAAAGTAAACATTGAAGATATTTCTTCTCTAGTAATAATAAGGTATGAATCTCTCCTTATTAATATTAATTTTAGTTTATTTACGGAGATAAAGTTATTAAATAGTCGTATAATAAGTTGAATAGTTGAGAAACTTGGAAAACATCCTATGGAATGTTTTATGGAGCCTATTGGTGTTGATAATGTTGTTGTGATGTTGGTATTGTTGTTGTTGTTGTTGGTTATTGAATTGTGATTTCGGGCTAGGCATATAAACAGGGGAGATGATGCTAGAATTTCGGCAGATTCTAAATGGATTTTAATTAAAACTTAATTAAAATCCAACTTATGATGAGCCTGACAATAGTATGGATGGTCGTATATGTAGATTACGAGGCTACGAATGATCTTAAGGGAATTGCAAGACATGAAGTAAGTTGGAAGTCGAGAAATTATCTTTCAGGTATGTTAAGGTTATTCCTCTTTATTCTAAAGGCATGATTCCTTTCTTATGAATCCAATAGGTGTTTTCCAAATGTCCCATGATCCCTTCCTGTGAATCCATAACTGTCTTCCAAGAACATTCTTATTCTCAAAAGATAGAGATTTATGATTCATAGAGTTCTTATGCTGCTAAAGATAAATATGTTTTATGATGACGATGGTCCTATTTCTAGAAACTCCTATGTTATAATTCCCTACATATGTTTCATAACCTCCTTACTTCCAAAAGTTAGAGCTCATGATTCAAAGGTATGACTTCCTTCTTGATAATCCATAAATGTTTTCCAAAATGTCCCTATTTTCCGAGTCAAAGATTTATGATTCTATAAGCTTTTATGACAACAACAACGGACATGTTTTTACAATGTTAATGACGATGCTAAAGATGAGAATGTTTCTATGATGATTACCGACCTTACGTCACTCCGATGTATTTATAGCTCTTATTTGGCTCTCATGCATGCTATATATATATATATATATATATATATATATATATATATATATATATATATATATATATATATATATATATATATATATATATATTCTCACGCCGCGCTATAGTCGGCCGGGCATGGCACGTAGATGTGCACACCACTGCAGTGGGCATGTTATGATATTGCCCCGGACGCGGGCTAATGATGATAACACCGAGCCTTAATGGCCGGGCATGATACTATATATATGACACCGAGCCTTAATGGCCGGGCATGATACTATATATATGACATCGAGCCTTAATGGCCGGGCATGATACTATATATGTGACACCGAGCCTTAATGGCCGGGCATGGTACTATGTATATGTATAAAAATATTTTTTTAAAGGCTAAGCATGCATGACATCCGCCTTATGAGGCATCCAGATGTACAGGTTATCTCTTTTATTCCATGTTACCTTTCATGTCTATATTATGTTGTTATTCATGCCTTACATACTCAGTACATTATTCGTACTGACGTCCCTTCTTGTGGATGCTGCGCTCATGCCCGCAGGTAGGTAGGAAGACGAATCAGACTCGTAGGTGTTCTATCAGCGGATTCTCAGGAGCACTCCACTTACTTCGGAGATGCAGTCTATTTGGTATTATCCTTATAATCATTTGTATTCTATGTAGAGGTTCGTAGACGTGTGTGTATAGTTAGATGTTTTATAGCTCCACCGGTTCGTATTGTTGTATAATATATTGGTGGCTTTGTCGTCCTTATTTTGAGCTCTTGATACTTTACTATTAGCCTTGCCGGCTTTATGAAATACATTATGTTGTGGCGACCTTGTCAGTCTGCATATGTACATATGTGCTGAATGAGCGAATATTCCTATGTTGGGCCTTTTATGCATACAGATATTCTTTAAGTTATGGTTTATAATGTTCAAAGTCACGGATGAGTCAGGTGGTTCCCGGCCTACGGGTCGGAGCCCGTCATACTCCTGGTAGGGGTGTGACAATAATAGAGTAATCTCTTTTTGTTGGGATAGTTGAAGAAACTTGGTGTAATGTTATATTATCTTATTTTAGTTATTCCTCGTCTTGTTATTATTTAAGTGTCATACTTTGTGTTGGAATGATATGTTCTACTAATCATTAACGTTACTTAGTATATTTTGTGCTATGATTATAGTTATATTAATTTGTACTTCTAACAAGGAGGGAAATTAATATACTTTAATAATCGCATAAAATATATATATATATATATATATATATATATATATATATATATATATATATATATATATATATATATATATATAATTTTTAGTCATCTATTATTCCAAATCTTTGAACTTGCTTATTTTAATCCTAATTCTCACGGAGGGGTTATTTCAAGTTAGTTCTTAGGTTTAAATCTTTATCTTATTTCTTTCCGTCCTAATTCTCACGGAGGGACAGTCTCAAATAAGTTTATTGATTTGAGGGATCTTTATCTTATTTCTTTCAATTCTAATTCTCGCGGAGGGATTGTTTCAAATAAGTTTATTGATCTAAGGACTAATCGCAAGAGGTCTTTATTCCTCATAACACAAGTCAGGTCTAGGAACTATTTCTATTGTTTTGTGGAATTTACTAAAAAAAAAAAGATTTTATTGTCATATATACACTAAGTGGATTCAATGACTCTCAACTCTTTCTTTTAAGATAATCTTTTGAAAGTTGTTTCTTTTGTTAAAGTAATTTACAAATTTAAGTCACTACTCTCCTTTCATCAATCTGATTCTCTCAAATAGCAGCAAAAATACTACAAGTCTGTAGCATAGATTTTTCAATCTCTGTGGGACGATATCTTAAACTATATTAGAATTTGACAGAGTACGAGCGAAATTTCCTATGCACTTTGGCCTCGTTAACTACATGGACATCCACATTAATATATTTCATAACACTCCCCCTTGGATGTCCATAGATGATGTGCCTCGTTAAAACCTTACTAGGAAAAATCCAGTGGGAAAAAATCCTAGTGAAGGAAAAAGAGTACACATATCTTGTAATACGCATTGCTTGCTTCCTCATTAAAAACCTTGCAAGGAGAACCCAGTGGGACAAAACCTCGGCTAAGGGAAAAACAGCACAGTGTGTATTATACTCCCCCTGATTAAAATATTACTTAATTCTTGGAGACGACAGATCCAAATCTTGTATACCGGCTTCTCAAATGTCGAGGTTGGTAATGCTTAAGTTTACACATCTCAAATTATCAATCGAGCGTATTTTGTTGAATATCTACTTCACCTTTCTGTTGAAGATCATGTCTGGAAAAGGATTGACATGTAGAATGTCATAATGTAAAGCGGTATATTCACATGCAAACTTGTAACTTGCTTGAAGACCAAACTTCATGTAATAATAAAAATAATGCCCTGCATTTTACATAACCAACAAAACATTGATAATATTTGTTAGGATAAACAAATCTATATCAATAATTTCTTTTGCAGTATAAAATCGATCATGATCCAATATACCCATCATTTTCATGAGATCTAAATGGTTGTTTTCTATATCTAGCGACATCACAGTCATTGGGGTACTCAATGGATCGGAATCGCTTTAACCATATAGAGATTTGCTAAAGCTTTATTTTCGTAAACCTTTATATGCTTCAGAACAATTTAAATCCCTCACATATTTCTTTCGTTGTCACTATAGCCATAATGGCAACAATACAGTATACGCATATCAACTTTTTCATGTCTTGCCAGACTACTCAGAAACCTCATTGCATCCACAACAAGAGAACACATCTCCATATAATAATGTCAGGACTTTTGTGAAAAATTCTATTATTTTGTGGAATTTACTAAAAAAAAAAAAGATTTTATTGTCATATATACACTAAGTGGATTTACTTAGTCAAATTAGTGCATTTTATTGTCATATATACACTAAGTGGATATATACACTAAGTGGATTTAAGTATCCCCACCAGGTGGATTTACTTAGTCAAATTAGTGCATTTTATTTATCCTGCCTCTATATTGTTAATCAAATCACCTATATAAAGCTTTTATCCATTCTATATCTTTCTTATACTTATGTGCTATGTAGTATCTTTGTACTCTGTATCGACATTCCTCTTTAAGTTGTTGCCATATCACTTCTGGCCTCTTGACTATATAGTTTCACTTAGCTTCATTCCTTATCCTCCAAATTTCATACACCAACATAGCTAGCATTGCCATTCCAAAGCGTCCACTTAATGTTCCCTTTCCTGAATATCCTTCTCCATAATCATGGGTGGTTTTTAGTCATTGTTGGCATCCTTAACCAGCTCAGTATTTCGTTCAGAAAACTCTTAAACACATGACAATCAAAGAATAAGTGGGACAGGTCTTCAGGTGCATTAGCACATAATAAGCAGTCCAATTTCTGGCAAAATCCCATGGTTTGCATTCTCGTCAATGTTAGTAGTCTCCCATGAGCACTTAGCTAGCAAATGAAACAGTACTTTGACACATTCATGTTGTTCCATACCCATCTCCAATGCTGTCATTTGTCTGCTTCTCCTTTGCACCATTAGTACCCACTTGCAATGGTATAGGTGCCTAAAGGTCTTAGCCAACCATTTTGATTATATCCCCTCTTGAATTTATCCCTTATACTGCATATCTTTCTTCAGTACCAACTACTAATAACAGGCACCTCATATTGTCACAAATTAACCCTTTTGATAAATATATGATTCACCCACTTCACCCACAAATTATCAGCCTTACTTGCTATATTCTACACATACTCGGCCAGCACAGCTTCATTCCATACCACACTGTCTGTCACACCTAGTCCTCTCTCCTCCCATTCGACGGCCAATTGTAGGAGGAACAATGAGAGGAAGACGTAGTCAAATGTTTCACACTTTTGGGATGCGCTTCCGCATTAATGAACAAGACGGGTTATCAGGTATGCAACTTAATCTTGCTTTTTTAATGTTGTTATTAATCTATGTAATAATCCTTGAGCTGTTACGAATTACCATTCATTTGGTATCAGAGCCTAGTTATAGAGTTCCAAATCTAAATGTGATTTTTTTTTTCTCCAAATATACCGGACTAATGTGTAAAATAAAGGAGAACTTAACTAGATATAGCGCATGATTCATGTGCTATATGAGGATTGACTGATGCCCGGTCTAATGGGTGTTATGGGCACGGTGCCCCATCTAGCATATGTATTAATGCGCTATACAACCCTTAAAATTCTCAGCTCCGACATTTGTTCACCAGCTAGTTCCCTCCCCCCCCCCCCCCCACACACACCTTTTTTTCCTTTTTTTTTTTTTTTAAAGAAACACCATTCAAGACAAAGTTAAAAACAACTTTTTTACATAAAATTTCTTCTCCAAACTCAAGATGCTTGCTATATTTAAGTCAAGGTACAAAATTCTCATCTTGAATTTTGGAAAAAGGCTTCATTTAACCCGTTTGAAAACAACCCCAAATCTTCTTCCATCGAGGTATTTGTAACAAATGGTAGTCTTAAGTATCTCTAGCATTTATTAGCCTTAAATTTAGGGTCTCATGGATGTTTTCCCCGTTTTATGTTGTTTTTTACTTTTCCGGTTTTGATCCTTGCAAGTTGCAACCTTCAGTGCCAGAAAATTTTCTTTTAATTTCTATTATCTTTTTTTTTTTTTTTGTAAATTAGTTGTTATTAATTGTTATTTATTTCATGATAATTAGTTGTTTTAAATACTTAATTATGAATTAGTTAGATTTTTCTGTTAATTAGGCTTGTCAATTCGTAATTAGTTAAGCATATCTCATGTTAATGGGTACTTAGTTGTTGTCAAACTTAATTTTATTTATTTATTGTTAATTATATGTAATGATCTGACCATTTTGAATTTCAGCATTTCGAGACTTCTGTTAGCTATTTGAGACTTGTCTTTAAAAGTTTATTAGATTCCAAGCTAATTCGGCTGGGTTTGGAACGCATTTGGCATAAATAGCATCTCTGAGAAAAGAATGAAGAACTCGACCCCTCATTTTATGCATATTTGATCAAAATGGTAACTTGGCCACAAGAAGATGATGTTGAGTCATAAGAATTTGTCGAGAAAATGACGGATGAAGAATACACGAGGACCAGACAACTGAGGAGGAAACTAACAAGGAATAAGCAATGGAAGAGGACGCCGGGGATGAGCCAGAGAAGGATGGTGCTAAGGAGGTTGTGGTGATGGCAGAGCACGAATCCATTGCTCAACACAAATAGAATGTCAAAGTTAAGGACAAAAAAGGTAATTTTATTTTGATATTCGGCTCCCATTATTTTCTTCCTAATTCTTCTTAATAAATTAGTCCCTATGATCAATAGCTTGAAGATTCCAGAACCTTGGTATCGTTGTAACTGGTTTGATTTTTCTTATCCACTTGCGTATTAATTTTTCTTTATTTTGTTTTTGTTACTCTTATGCACAAATTTGCTTGTCAACGATTTGATATTGACTATTGTAATTTCATTGTTTTAGGAATTAGCTTGAGTCTAAAAGAAAAAGGGCACTATTGTCGATGAATTTCAGATTTCTTTCGTTGACGCAGGCACTGCATTTATAGTATTCATCATTCACCAAAAAACATCTTAGGAAAAACGTGTAATTTCTTACTTCTAGTTCAAAAATATATTCTAGGTTGGGGTTACATACATTGTTTGCGCTCAATTTAGTTTTTGGTCCAAAGATGCTCTTGGTCTACTAGAAGTAGGATAAAAATTCCCTTCTTGTTAGCAAAGGGCCAATTATACCTCTATGCCCTTAATAGACATCCAGGTCTCATATATCCTTCTTTAAAACTTATTTCTTTAACGAGATGGACGTCACCACCTTGAAAAAAAAGACTATCCTACTTATTTTTTATTCCCTCTATTCACTTTTACTTGTCCAATATTTTAAAAATAGATTTTCACTTTTAATTGTCACTTTTAGCATATCAAGAAAAGGCAATTTATTTTTTCCTGTTTTACCCATAGTATTAATTACTCACTTCAAATCCAATAAAAATATGCGCTAATTAATATGGGTACATTGGTAAAGTATGTACGTACATTGGTAAATTATGTACTTCATTTATTATTTCTTAAACAGCGTGAAAAGTCCAAAGTGGACAAGTAAAAGTGAACGGATGGAGTATATATTATGTTTTATTATTCATTGCAAAGATCGATGTATTTTTATTCTTGAACTTTCTTCTCCATAGAAACTAGAAAGTCAAAACATATATGTGTGACCTAATTGTTACTCTTAATAAGGTAGGATAAAATTTCAATGAAACCCCCGAACTCAAATTTCTACAAAGATCCAAAAGTTATTTATTTTCATCTATCTGTCGAATTTTTAGAGGGCAAAGTTATTTGATATTGTTATTGGTGGAAGATAGAATATAATCATGAAATAATTGAGTTGCATACAAATCATCTATTAGAATTGTGAATTAAGTTATGTATTAATTAATTTCACAACCTAAATATGACACTTAGGCCGTGATTGGACACCCAAAAAGCCACTACCATCGCCAAGTGAACGCTTTAGGTTAAGCATGCTAGAAAACGACCAAAACACTGAATATCAATAATAAGACAGTCTCATAATACAAAATTCGCTGAACATGAGAAATAGAGTCGTTAACATAGGTGTGGCTTACTAGTCCGAACCAGTCTAGCCCGTTATTTGATAGGATTGGGCTAAATCTTTTTAAAGCTCATTTAAGAACGAGGTTTTTAGAATCCAAGTAACTCTGTTAGCCCTTGAAGCTTGACCAAGGCTAGGCTAGGCTGCGGAGGCTTGTGGGCCAAATGAAAAAAAACTGCAATTTAAAATACTTATAAATTTTTTTTTTAAAAAAAGGTGGGGAACTGGAAATAACAAGATCAGGAGTTTGTTTTGATATTTAATGAATACGTTAATATCTTCTATTTAGCTAGTTTACCCATTAATTATTTAGTTTTCTTATTAGCATTTTTATTTGACTCGAGTGATATCAGTTATCTATCTGTTAAATTTCATCTTTATTTTCATTGTGTATTATTATTTTTAGTTGTGATTGCTTCCTTTTCTGAAAATATTCTTTTCTCTTCCTGAATGAGCATTGAAATTAAATATTAACCTTGGTTCTGTGCATGGATGTACACTAAGATATTAGATTATCCTAGAAAAGAGAGACAATTTTTTCTATTGCTTTGCCATATCAAAAGTTAGTAAGTTTTGTAAGAGGTACTTGGTTATAAATATTGTTACTTTAATATGCTGAAAGAAGTTAGTACTGGGGGCTTAGAGATTCGGTTGGTCACTAATGTGTAGTACGATCTTATTGTGTCTTAACTGAAATTTATTCATGGAAAATGCACACCTCATTCCAAATTTACCAAATTATTTGCTATTAATTATATTAAAAATAATGGGTAATTTCTCAAATAGTCATGCAAGTATTTTGCACCAATGTCATATAATGGATGACTCTCCATTTGTCTATTTTGTTTTTATGGTCATTTGTTTGAAATAAGTGAAAGAAAAAATAAAATAAGCCCACCAAAAGTTACTTTTTTCCACTATTGTGCCTATTTAAATACTAACATATAATTATGTGATCATTTGTAAAATTTATTCAAAAAATAAATATTGATCAAACTATTTTTTTTTAATCGAACATGATTTTTTTTATTGATTCGAGATCTTTGGTGTATTTAAACAGAAACGAAAGAAATAGAATCAAGCTTATTCCTAAATTACCTTTTTGGATATGTGAATAGGTTTAACAAAATTATTAGTAATCTTCTTTATCTTTTTAAGAAAAATCTAATTAACCCCCCCCCCCCCCCCCCCCCATCCAACCAGTGGCGGAACTAGGATTTTCACTAAGGGAGTTCAAAATATAAAAAAGTAAATACACGAGAAAGTCAAAGGGGGTTCAACGTCTACTATATATACATTAAAAATAATGTATAAACAGTGTAATTTTCCGCTGAAGGTATTGGCCCTTCCTCCCTCCCCCTGCACTCCACCCCTACCCCCTCCCCGCACATAGGGCCAAATCTAATTATGGGACTTTATATTTAACTGGGGTCTATTTAAATCTCATAAAAAGTTTGATCAAAGTTAAAAAGGAATTTCCTGTTGTGCTTCTTTTTTGCAAGTTGCAAAAGGTGCTGTTCTTGTAATAGTAGCCCGTTTAATGTCATTTACTAAAGTTGAGTAGTCTACATTGAACCGTCATTATATTGGACATCAATCAGAATCATTGGACCTTTTCTTGGATGCGAATCTCCCCAACTGGTGGAGCTATACTTACTTTTATTAACATGGAATTCGCAAGGGACCTTAATTAAGATTTAATTGTGTTGACTAGTTAATACGAACTTATATAACATATATGCGAGGTTAATTCTACTGAAATCCATGTACGTGGATATAGTTTACCATGAGCTTTAAGTTTGTAATACTCCAGACATACTCATGCTACATTGCTGCTTTGAGTATATTACTCTTTTTAGTTGCTCAAAATGTATAGTAATAGTTTCGGGGTTGGGTTATATCTATTATTTAACTCATCTTCGACCCGTCCATCTTAACCCAAATAAACTTTGGACAGGTCAATGTAATAACTAAATACCCACATTTCCTTTTATTAAATCATCACGTCTTAACCCGTTTAATTGCAGTCCAAATCGCCTATTTGTCACCCCCAATTGCTGCTTAGGAATACTCTAGCTGCATAATTTGCTTTGATTGCATCGACTGACAAAGACTTCACTGGCTAAGAATTAAACGATAACAGTTACACTTGAAAATTTTCTATTTTCCGTTCCCATCACTGTCTTAATATGATATATAGCATCAGATTAATACTATAAGAAACTCTATGATGCAGTAATATGAATAAGTGGACGAAATAATAGTAATACTTTGCGTGGAACATAATGTGAACAAAACATGACGATTCCAAAAAGAAAAAAGGGGTGATTCTGAAATTAGTGGAAATTAAAGCAGGCTCAGCAAAAGTGACATGCAGGATCAAACTCAGTCAACTTGTCCCAATTGCATCTCTTTTCCTAAATTCAGACGATGGATTTCTTTTACATACTGATCTTGTAAGATATATTTATAAGGTGAATGTATTTTTACATGTTTTATCAGGTAACTTTTCTCATTTTTCAAGTTATAGATCTTACTTTTTATGCATTTATAGCTATATTTGGTGGCACGACAGACATATTGATAGTATGACATATTCTTTTATGTGTCAATATATAAAAGTTAAACTCTTTAGTTTCAATCAGATCCTCTCGAATTTCATATAGTGCAAAGTTAGGGGTGTCAAATTTGGCCCAAAAGGTGATTGTCCGCCCAACCCGTCCAAAATTTTATGGGTTGGGCTCAAGATAATTTCACATTGGGCTGATTTTAGCTCAACCCAACATAGCTCATTTTAAAGTAATCTTCAACTTAGCTCAATACTAGCCAATTCTAGCCCGTTTTTAAGATTTACTTAAATTTGAGTTTATTGCTTGAGTTTACTCTATTTTTTTTTTATGTATATACTTTTCTTGTATCATGTATCTTATAAGTTTATAGTGTGTTTGATATGAACGGAAATATTTTTCACGAAAAATGTTTTGCTCGAAAATATTTACCACGGAAAATGTTTTCCTCAAAAATATTTTCGAAAAATCCGTGAAAATATTTTTCGCAAAAAATATATTTCTAGAAAATAGACCATTCAAAAAAATTGGGTCAAGTTGGGCGGGTCATGACCCAACCCATTTTTAGCCTATTTCAGCCCAAGTAACTTTGGGTTAATGTTAGCCCGACCCATTTATCACCTCAGCCCATTTTGATTGGGCCAATTTCAGCCCAACCCGCTCATTTGACACCCCATGCAAAGTTATGCTTCCAGGTACATGCCTTGTTGCCTAATGTTTTGGACTCAATTTAAGAAATAGGGAAGAGGTCCCATTTTGCCTTTAGTTTTATGAAAATAAACAAAAAACAAAAGTTCCTGCACTAGTCTAAAAGTTGTGGTGGTATTATTAGCTAGTGGAAAACCTCGCGCCGAAGTAATCTTCAAAAGTTTCGATATGGAAGAATTCCATGGAAAATTTTGGGAAAAAAAGAAACAAAACTTTTTTACACTTTTGTGTTTGGCCGGGAAAAGAAATTAACAACCAAAAGATTCCATATTTACATTATTCCTTACACAAAATGAAAGTAACAAAAAATTTGCAATCTTTCAATTTGAATTGAACCATGTGAACTGTACTTTATATTTGTGTAGTCTTCTTAAAGGAAACGTTGATTCACTGGTGTAAGTTTATCAGAGATGGATTCGGGATGTAACTTAATGGTTTCAAAATTTTGAGCTCTGTGAAAGTACGGATACAATTGAAAATAATGGATTCAATTGAACGCAACCCTAATCCTAGATCTGCATTGACTATTGTTCGATCAGTACTTGGTAAAATGTGTAAAGCATGCAAGCGAGGCAGACATATGTTTACATGATCAAATGAAAGAAGGTTGAAATTGGTGAGGAGACTTAGTCGAAGATTTTCATTTCAAGTCTAAAAGAGTGACATACAAATTAGACTACCCATACCAAACTAAACTTGAATTACAATTATAATTTAATACCAACATCACAAAACAGAATCCTACATAGACATTTTTCATTTTCAACCCTGCCACTGATCAACCCCATATCTGATTGAGTATCTTGTTGATTGGAACTGGAACTGTGAATTATCATTAATAGTAATATTATCAGCTTCATGTTCATCCCAAGACTGTGAAGCAATCTCATACGGGTACGCGACAAATGACCTGCCATAAGATGATCCAAAATCCATTTCATCACTTGAGCTACCATTCCAGCAGTTCACTATATCTGTTGTGGCTGTGAATTTCTGCAAAGGCGAGGCTGCATATAACTTTTCTTTAGACAAGGAATTAATGTTGTATACTAGGTTGTTTTCAGACGCGTCGGCCGTGAAATGGAAAGTGGTAATATCATGAATACTAGGCCTCCTCTTATCTTTGCCTCCTGAAAGTTGTCTCTGGTAATATTTTTGAGCATGACTAGCCACTTGGGTTGGTGTTCTTGAAATTACCATTTTCTTGGATATGTTCCTCCAGTCCCCTTTTCCATACTTCTCAAGTCCCATCAGGAATCTCCTATACCAAATTTATTTATTTTTAAAAAAAATCTATTAACATCACAAGCAACAAATTTAAGATCAGGAATCTCTAGCTCTTATTTTCTCCATGCCTGTTAATTAGTAGAGGCTCGTATTAGGATTGGTAAGGTAAAGGCCGTAGGCCCCCTTGTTGTACTTATCCTCTTGAGGATTTTTTATTTTTATTAATAATAAAAGGTTGTTAGACACCTACGCCAAAAAAATTAAGAAAAAAACTAAAAAATAGAGTGAAAAGGCAACAACCTGTGTTCTTCCTCAGTCCATGGTACACCTTTCTTTCTTTCTTGATCAGAAGATTTGCTGCCTCGCTTTCTAAATGTTTGTAATCCACAATGATCGACCAGTTCTAATGTAATCGAAGAGGGGAAATAACCAGGATTTGGGACCAATCCAGCTTCAATGTCATAAACATCTGCAACAAGTTCCTTGTATTGATTCATCACATCAACAACTGACTTTCCAGGGATTAGAGTTGCAATCTTAGACCACCTATTAGGAGTATTCTCATCATATATTGCAATAGCACTTTCAAACTGCTTGTTCTCTTCTTTAGTCCATTCTCTGCTCTTGCTCATCCAACTTGAATTTGGTAAAAACGAACTAGGAAATAAAGTTTCCATTTCCACAACTTCCAATAAGTGTGTGCAAGAGTATTTTGAGGTGCAGTGTCTAGAGAATGAGACTTTTATGATTCCCAAAAGGTAGTTAATTCAGAATCATATACTGGGAATAAGAATACCCTTTTGAATAGCATCTTGGATTAGAGAATTTAGAGAAAGACCCTACTTTTCAGAATCTTGGAAAAATAGCAACTAAGAAAGCTACAAAGAACTGAAGATTAAAAGCTATGAAATGAAAGAAGAAATAGAGGAGAACAGCAAAATGAGTTTGAGGAAGCTTAGGGAAATCAGTATGTCCTGTGACAGTGGCAGCGGATTTGTGATGTATGAGTGAATTGTGCTTTGTATTATATGATATGAAATGACGAGTGGAACAAAACTTTGAAAATATTATACTGTAAATAAAAAGGAGATATCGATAGGTCGACGTTGGGGGTCCACCAGTCATAAGATTAGATATGTGTAATACTATATGCTACGCTCACAAGACATAAATATCAGGGAGGTTAGTGCGGCTGTTGGCAAACTGTGGTTTAGCCATGAAAAGTAAGAAGATACACTTTTATGTTAGCCTAAAGGGCTAGAATAGAGATCAACCTCTCTTTTTTCTGTCTTTCCGGGTTCAGGGCTTGTTCTTTTACCTGCTTTTATAAAGGATGTAATCTCTCATGTTACTTGTTACAAATAATAGAGTCATTGTTTTTATATTTACATCAACAACACCGGGCGTATAGGTAGAGAGTATATTGCATGTCCATCCGTCGGACGTGCTCTTTCATTTTGTAGGCTGATGGCAGAGGCGAAGTCAGGATTTTCACTAAAGGGGTTCAAAATACGAAGAAGTCAAAGGGTTCAACATCTACTACATATACATAAAAAATAATTTTAACCATGCAGTGTAATTTTCCGTCGAAAGCGGTTCGGATGAACCCCTAAGCCCTTCTTGGCTCCCCGACACCCCCCACCCCCCTGATGGACGATGAATTATTGTGTTTTCCTTTCCTAATGTCTCTTCCTGATCTCAAGAAGATCTCAGCGCTTTCATCCAGTTTAGATCTTTAGATCTTGACGTCCCCGAAGGAGTCATCATCATCTTACTGAAATAAGTTTCGACACTCAAAGCATACCCTTGAAACGGCATAATCATCTAAATCTACAGTAACTTTATTGACTGAATTGGCATAATCATATGACCACCCTATACCTTTCTAGGTCCTAGTGTTGGATGTAGCCATGAGAGGCTCATCTCTCTGCATTCGATCAATTGAACTTCACCCAAGCGAATCACTAATGATTGTCACTAGACTCCTATATTTATTTATCAATCTCATTTATTTTACGGAAAAGGCCCAAATATGTCATCGAACTATCGAAAATGGCTCATTTATGTCACTCGTCAATAGTTTGGCTCATTTATGCCATCGAACTATCAGAAATGGCTCATCCATGCCATTTTTCAATAAAGTCGGTTTTACAATACTAGATATGACACTTGGCCTCCAATTAGAAGTCCATGTCGTTTAATTAAACCAACACAGATTTGTGGGTTGGGTTTTAGTTTAATTTAGGATTTAATTTGTGCTGGTTTAATTAAACGACGTGGACCTTTAATTGGTGACCAAGTGTCATATCTAGTATTGTAAAACTGACTTTATTGAAAAATGACAAGAATGAGTCATTCCAGATAGTTCGATGTCATAAATGAGCCAAACTATGACGAGTGGCATAAATGAGTCATTTCCGATAGTTCGATGGCATATTTGAGCCTTTTTCATTTATTTTATTGGAATGGCAATGAGAAAAAGTTAGACGCGATAGGAGAAATAGCTTACACGATGTACCCCGTAAATTACTTTTAAAAATTTTAGATCCTTTATAAAGAAGTGTATCGCCTATCAGATTTTAACTTCCACTAATTTAGAAGAGGTCGAATTTTCTTTAATAATAACTTATTGGATAATGATGTTCGTAGCACGGCCTCTTTAAGGATTTGTAGTTTTTATTATATAAAATTAACAATGTTTTTATATCATCTTGATTATCAGTTTAAAAAAGCAAATAACAAAGTTGGCTGAGAATATTTATATCATCAACAATATTTTATATCATCTTGATTACTTCAACTGAGAAGTATTCCCTTCTAGCGTTAAAGATAGCTACTTTGATTTGATGTTCTCTATATACAGTTTTGTTCATTGGTCATTCTTTCTTTTATATTCTGATAAAGTAAGCTGGCTGTTGCACTAAGTTTCCTCCGCAAATAGCTGGGAACTTCCACTCCTGCTTCATTTTGTAGGGAACAATTTACAAGTGATCAAAGCGTATTGGTGACCAATATAAAGTTATCATTTCTGCCTTTAGTACCTACTATTCAGATCAATGAAACAGTTCTCTTTATCACTGCTGAACATGTTTAATTTCCAGAACACTGCTTGAGGCATCTCCATCAGAAGCATTAAGCCTTGGAGCACAAGGATAAAATTATATATCCACATCAAAAACTAATAGCTTGTATGCCCACCTTATATTTCTCCAAAAATACTTTTTTTTTCCAATAAATACTTATTTAAAAAAAGAAAAGCGTTTGACCAAGCTTTTGAGAAAAAAGAAGTGCTTCTTGAGGTTAGCAGAAGCAGGGTGGATGAAATGGAGGCTTCCTCCGAAGTGGTGTGTGACAAGAAGGTGCCACCACAAAGTGTTGGTTAGACCAACTATGTTGTATGGGGCGGAGAGTTGGTCAGTCAAGAAATCTCATGTTCAGAAAATGAAAGTGACGGAAATGAGAATGCTGCGATGGATGTGTGGGCACACTAGGAGCGATAGGATTAGGAATGAAGTAGACAAGGTTGGAGTAGCCTTAGTGGAAGACAAGTTGCGGGAAGTGAGGTTGAGATGATTTGGGCATGTGATGCGGAGAGATGCAAATGCCCCAATGTGAAAGTGCGAGAGGCTGGCTAGCGACAGTTTAAGAAGAGGTAGATGTAGGCCGAAGAAGTATTGAGGAGAGGTGATTAGACAGGACATGGCGCATTTCCTGCTTACCGAGGACATAACCTTAGATAGAAGAGTATGAAAGACTCATATTAGGATAGAAGACTAGTAGGTAGTCGCATTTATCCTTTTTTACGAGTAATTTTATTGCTCTATAATTTATCATATGCCTTTTCTTGAGCCGAGAGTCTTCCAGAAATAGTCTCCCTACCTGGGAGTAAGGTCTGCATACACTCTACCCTTTCCAGACCCCATGTGAGATTCACTGGGTATGTTGTTGTTATTGAGGTTAGCAGAAGTAATTTTTCAAAAATTAAAAAAAAAAATCTGTCCAGAAGTACTTTTAAGAAAAATACATTTGAAAGCACTTTTTAAAAGCTCAATCAAACACAAATAGCTGCTCAAAAATGTTTTTAAAATTAATTGACCTAACAAAAACTGTTTTTCGCCAAAAGTAATTTTTTTATAAGCATTATTTAAAAAAAACACTTTTCAAAACAAATTAATTTTAAAAACTTGACCAAACAAGCTATAAGACAGCCACGTTGGAAAGAGAGCAACTTCAGTAAAAACTCTCAACTATTCCACCTGCTAACTTTCAGTTAACAGCTGACATTAAAAGGCGTACAGCAATAATAGAATCATAAATTGGACAAAATAAGAGATCTCTATTATTGCAGATTTTCATTTATAGATGTCACCACGACAAGTCAAACTAAAGTTTTTTAATGAATCACAACCAAAAGCGGGCAATTCCAAAATCACTTTCAGCATAATGAACAAAATATAGCAGGTGCAATAATTATTATGGAAAAAGCAAATAGATAAAACTTGGTAGAAGTAAAAAGATTAAAGCAAAGACACAGCTTAATAGTCATACAAAAAAGTCGCACTGCTTCATGAGCAAAACTAGCCACATATAATCAGATGTTTAATCCTTGGTATTAACCGGACTTGATGAAAACAAAAAGATAAGATGAGAAACTCCACAAAGCACATTACAAAACTTAACTCTAACTACTTTTAAGGATGAAGATTCATCATCATTGAAAACATTGATGTGGCAAACTATGGCCATCCAAAGCAACCAACGATGTCAAATCCAGATCCATGACCTCTAAATGCTCCACTGCAACAAATAAGACCAGGTTAAGCAAACTTCATATTATCAAGTTGTAGGATATGTACAAATAATCATACAAGACCGACCAAAATAACTACTAAAGGCTTTCATTCAAATAATCAGACATCAGTCACATTCATATAACAAATCAAAATAAGAAAAACATCTACCATATAATACTATGCTGTTTCAACAGCAAGATAGACCTCTTTCGGGATTAATAATTCAAATGAGTCTCTGTACACTGTCAAGCTCAAACATAGTATCAAAAATGGTAAGGAATCCTAGATATGATTCAGATAGCACTAATATGTTCATTCCCTGTATCTAGGAGCTCAAGTTTTCATAACTGAGGTATGCAGTCAAGTAAATAATTTATTAACTAGCAACCTATGTTGCTCGGACCCGGCACTTTTGCCGCCGTACCCGTGTCGACACAACACTGACACGGGTTTGGGTACGAAATTCGTGTCAGATCCGGTCAATGGAGATTGGATACTTTGACCAAAATTCATGACCAAATTAGGGAATTTTTTGAGATTATGATTTCCCAAGATAACAAAAAGTAGAGATTTGAATACATGGAATCGCATACCTTCAACTAGTCTATGTATCTCTGTTTCAGATGTCTTCAACATTGTTTGCTTCATATAGCAGGCCAAATCGAAGAAATCAGAGAGTTAAACCAATTGCAGATTGATGGACTTGCCTTGCGTATATGCAGCAATTGGAAAGGGATTGAATAGGTCCATAATTCTTCCTATTTCGATTTTCATGGTTGCTGGGAAGGAGAGAGTTTGAAGAAATTGGGGAAGATGACTAGGTCAACAAATTGGGGAAGACGACTTGAGTTTCTTTTTGTTCTTTAAGTGTAAAACGAGTTTTTTTGGGTAGCAATTCTGAAACACTTGGTATATGGATAAGTCCACGTGCACATTATTTAGTACAATATTACTTCATCCAAATTTTGTCCCTTAAATATTTTATATAATTAAAAAAAACACTAATGACCTGCATATACCCAATTGAACTTTTAAATTAAAAAATTATCATAAGAGTTCTGAATTATTTTTTGCATATTATTTTAGCTATATTATTAGAATTTTGAATTATTTTTTGCCGAATCCCCGCACCCGTATCCGTACTCGGATCCGTACCCACGAATCTTAAAATTTAGATCATGCCGAGTCCGACATCTAGATCCGTACCCGTATCCAACACCCGCACCCGAGTCCGAGCAACATAGCTAGCAACTACCAGCTTCACATGGAAGGATCTTATACTAACAGCTAATCCTAAAATACATGCAATTTTCACAAATATGTAGAAAGACTATACATAGTGTAAATTGAAGCATAAGTGTTTGATTGTTCAATTAACCCTTGTCATCATTCTTGTCTTGCCTATTCATGCAAGACAAGAAGGAAAAGACACAAGGAAGTATCCAAAATGTATCTTCAAATTGGCACAATAGAAAGATAATCCAGCCTCCATGGCATAAACTACCTTTTATTTATTAATGAACAATAGCACGGCATATTGTGTCAAAACGAAGAACATGGAATCAAAAAAACTCAATCAATATATGACTTGGCAAGTTGATAGCCCCCAGACTACCTTTTATTTATTAATGAACTATAGCAGGGCAGATTGTGTCAAAACAGAGAACATACAAGCACAAACCTCAATCAATACATGACTTATCAAATCTAAACATTACGATGAAAACATAAACGACTAAAAAAGTTACCTTAAATGTTGCTTGGGTACATGAAGACCCTAACCTTAGCTCCCTGAAAAATTAGGCAACAAAATATTAGAAAAAATAAATCTTTTTCTCTCCCATTACCACAAACAGCTGAATAAATTAATGAACAAAAATGTATGTACCATGGACTTAGGAGGCAAATTGGAGGTGAACTTAGCTCTAACAACACCGCTGTTACCATGGGGCCTACAAACTTTACCCCAAATACAACGATAGTGTGAGTTATTCTTCTTTGTCTTAGCCTTGTAAATGTACCCCAATCGCTTCCCAAGGTACCAGTCCACTTCTTCCTTAGTGTTCACTCCTTCGATCTGAACCAACGATGTGTTTGGGTACTGGTTCGACTTCGACCTAAAGAAGATTAAAAAGAGAGGATGAATACCCATTTTATGACTAAGCAGAATATTGCGAGACAAAGAGAAGGTTAGTTAGTTACCTTTTGTATCCAAGAACAGTTCCCCTAACGTAGAGTCTGACGCGTTCTCCTTGGCGTCCCTTCACCATTTTCGATTTCTTGGATTGGGGCTGCGCGGAGTGATGGTAATTTTTGTGAAGTAGAAACCTAAACCCTAGCAGGAGTTGTTATGCGCAAGAGATTTATTTATATGATTGAGTGCGTGGGTGGCAATTGGATGGGCTGGAGGCCCCAATCAGTTGAGTTGGGCTTTAATTTACATTAGGCCCGGAGACAAGGAAAAAATGGATAATTCGCACAAAGGCTTTTGGATTGTTGTTTGACGATATTAAAGGACATTAATCATGTCAAATTGTGATATTGCTTATTTGAACACAATAAATAAATAAATTATACTATTATGTTTACGAAATATCAAATACCATTTGGTTTCTCAACCTAATAGGCCCAATTAACAACATTTGAAATTAAAGAAAACAAATATATAGTCGTTAAAGAACTTTTATGTTATTTTTATTTATCGCATTATCATCTATTTAGTAATTCTACATTGTTAATATGTTTTTCATTATATTGCCAATTAGGTTGATATCATTATCCACTAACTATTCTATTAGATATACATTTTTCTAACTCGTGGTTATTTAAAAACTTTTATTTTGTTGTTCCCAATACTTCAATTTTCTTAATTTATCAATAATGTTTTTAGCGTCATTTTAATTACTTTATTTTTTGAAGATTAATTCACCCATTTTTAACCCACTCTTTGTCCAAAAGGACTAGGGCTTTTGGACTGTTATTTAAAATATTATCCCCAATTTTGACATTTATACGGAAATAACCTTCTTAAATTTAAAGAAAAAATTGGATTAAAATACCCTCATCCTCCGCTTCCTCTGCCTCTTCTGTTCCTCTTCCTTATCCAACGTTTTACATTTATTTAATGAAAGCTCAGCCGCGTTAGTGTTTCTTTTAAACAGTGTTTCAAAGGACAAAGAGTGACCGTTCTCAGTAAATAACCCGTAGTAATGTACTGTATACCAAATTATGTAGACACTAGTGTACTTATCCGCGCTTCGCGCGGTCATAATTTTTCTAAAAATATGATTCAAATCATAAAATTATGTATAAAATAAGATTATTTACACTGTATATCAATTGGGGTAACAATGCTACCAAATTAGGCCCATATTTTACTTTCTTACACTATTTGACCCATTTTGCGTGTAACTTAAACTTTCTTTCCTTCTCTAAGCCCAACAATGCTACGGTTGTTGCATCTAAGCTTCAGAGGACTTCACTCCAAAATCTCATTTGCAGCCATCTCCCCCGCCCCGTACCCATGTCTTTTTGGGAAGATCTCCACTATCCAGTTGTTTAAAATTTTCCTTGAATCTCATATGCTACTGAAAAAAAATCAGAAAACCTCCATTGATGAGCTCAAGTTTCTCATAATTGAAATTTGATTGATTAAAAAGAAAACTCCATCGAAGAGCTTAAGCTTTAAGTTTGAACCGTATCATAGATTTTGAGTTTGAAAGTTAAACTCGGATGTGAAATTTGAGATTATTTTTGAAATAAGTGTTGCTGGGTTTGCTTGGAAACTTCATTGTGTATTGTTGTAATTGATTGGAAACATCAACAAGAGTTCAAAACTTAAATTTGAAGTGATTTGGGGCAGATTTAAGTTAGATTTGAATTAAATTTCAAAAGAAGTTCAAGGAAGAAGAAGAACATGTGAAGCTCCATTGATACGATTCATTTGTATAATATTTTATAATAGCGTATAGGTGTGTATAAACACCTTTATACACTATTATACAAGATTGATACATCGTTTACATGTAGTTAGTGGAATTCCTCTTCTTCTATAATAGTGTATATGGGTGTATAAACATCTCTTATACACTGTTATACAAGATTGATACATTGTTTACCGATATTTAGTGGATTTCTCACTACTTCTTCTGCTTCTTCTTCTTTATTGTAAAAATGTGTTATCGTTATTTATACATACCTATACAAGGTTGATACATTTTTAAATACCATATATACAAGTGTATATAATTGTATAAGTATGTATAATTATGTATGAGTGTATATGGATGTATATGGATATATGAGTTATAATATTGTATATGGGTGTATAATATTGTATATGAATGCATATAGGTGTATAATATTGCATACGGGTGTATATGGATATAAGGGTTATAATATTGTATATGGGTGTATAATATTTGTATATAGGTGTATATGAATGTATATGGGTATATGGATTATAATTTTTGTATAATATTGTATATGAGTATATGGATTATAATGTTGTATACTATTGTATATGGGTGTGTATGGGTATATGAATTATAATACTCTATTAAAAAAAATAACAATAAAAAAAATTAAAAAAAAAAAGAGGCAGTGGCGAACTCCAACAAAAAAAAAAAAAAAAAAAAAAAAAGGAGGTAGTGGAGAGAGAGGGAAGAAGAGGAGAGTTTTGGGTTAGAGCTTTGTAATGTAAGTTTTAGGCTATTTTTTTGCAATGTAAATGACTCAATCGTATATTTATGAAATTTTCCCTATAAAATATTGACGGAAAGAATGTGTGAAAGATATTGTAGGTTAAGTATGAAAGAATCAATCTAACTCAATATAGATAAAATTGAATAAGAAAATCATAAATAAAGATTCTACATTATTTTAGTGGGGGAGAACAGTTCATATTAAGAGAAATCACATAAAATGAGAAAATATTATTGTGATAAAATTTTTTTTGCATGTAACAGTATTAAACTTTCAATGCAATATATATGATGAGAAAAATTAAATAAAGATTCATAAAAATATTAAATAAAGAAATGAATTTTATAGAAAAAAAATTCCAAGCTGTCTTCGCTTGTTAAGGTAATCATTTCAAAGAAAACTAAATTTTACAGATTTATCATAATACAAATTAGTCTACGATGAACTAATACTTTTTAAAAGGAATATTCGGTAAGGAAAACTTCACGGAAGTAATTAAAAATAAGTGAGTTAATGTAATAAAGCTACAAAATAAACCAATTTCAAAAAGGGATAAGATGCTCGATAGGACATGAATTCTAATATCATAAGTGTTTCTCATAGGAATGTCAGCAAATTAATCGAATTATATTAAATCTGTAGAATAAATCAATACAATTTAGGAGAAATCAATAAAAGGACATCAATTCAAAACCTGAACTTTTGAATTAAGAAACATCAAGAATTCTTGTCCATTTCTTATGTCTCAATGTTGAGGGAAGACGATTAAAGTTGCTTTAGGGGTGATTTTAAAGCCTGTAATATTTTGGGTATTATACCATTTTGAAGAAGAAGAAGAAGAAGAAGAAGAAGAAGCTGCAAAAAGAAAGAGATAGAAGTCATCTTATACAATAGCAAGAGAGTGAGAAAATCAATAGTTAGAAACAATGGGGGAAAATGGTGATTTCTTTGAATTACTGCAAGTCCCTTAATTTGTGGGATTTCATCATATCTCATTATAAAATGCTGCAGAAAAATAATTGTTAAGACATTCGATGAATTGATAAACATTAGTTGTATGAACGGAAGAGAAGTAAGAAATTTACAATAGTATTTGAAAGCTTGTATTTTCTTTTAAAGATCGTAATAAAGACGAGAAACTCAAATGGAGAATATGTAACTAAAATCTCATGAAATTGGGATTTAGACATTTCTAATTAGAGGATTAAGGGGAAAAAAGGCCCTTTTTAGAAATATATATATATATATATATATATATATATATATATATATATATATATATATATATATATGTTTCTTGGTCAATGAGAGGTCCCACATCACCTTCCTCATTCTTAGAATTTCATCAATGGTATCTTGTAATCTTTCCTTAACCCACTCAATGGTGTTGTATCTGTCACACCCCATTTTAACCGGGTAGAATTAAAATTAGGTTAGGAGTATGACATATTGGTGATTCCTTTGTTTTGTTTTAAGGAGTCGCCACCTAATTAATTTAACGGTGAATTAGGACACCTGAATGTTAACTAAGGCAAAGTTAAAACTAAACCTCAATTAGTAGTCTGCTTAACCAGTGTGATTCTAGGTAAGGGCTCTATATTATCCTAAAGGGAAGGGGTTAGGCATCCTTTAAGATCCGTTAGCTTACGGTTATCCGACCAAACTTAGGTTAATTGGTTATGGTGAGAATTTGTGTAAGAGGGGATTTTGAGTGTTTATTTTAAATAAAACTTTATAAATATTGCTAAGGCTTTAAATAAGATGTTATTTAAAAAATAAAACTTGTAAAAGATATTTTTTGCATAAAGAAAGGATTTTAAGTATTCTTTAAAATAAAGTTCACAAAATGTTGCTAAGGTTCTGAAAGAAAATATAATAATGTTGTATAAGAAAAAGGTTTATAAATACATATTGATGATTCTTCTATGATTTAAGAGTGTATACGAAAGTAGCTAATAAGAATTTCTTTATCCTTTTATCATTTCTCATTTAACTATGCATGACTGAAAATATACGTGATTAACTCCGAACTTGAAGGGTTATTTATAATATGTTTGAATTTATATCCGCGTATTAGTGATATTTTGAAATTAAGACAATAAGGTTAAAATATGACTCCTTTAACTCAAAAAATATGAATTCAGGCTATCAATCATTCTAGAAATAGATACTGTAAATAACTTTAACATAAAAAGGAGGAGATGAAACTTATGGGAGGTTAATTGTGAGTTTCTCTCCTAAGTTTACTACCCAATATACTAAAGTTAACCCACTAAATGCGCTAAGGTTCATCTAAATCAAAGAGGTTAGTTGCATAATACAAATCAAATGCATGAAATGAAATAAAAAAGGGAGCGAATCATATCAAATGGACCCAGTCCGTTTTGGGATTGCTGGATCTGTTTGCCGTTAAATTTCAGCCCAGCACCCTTTTATATTGCTGAGGGTTGGGCTGCTGCTGTTGGAACTGGGCTTGGCCCAGAATCATTGTATTGCTGTGGCCCGCTGCTGTGTGGGCTTAGCCCAGAATTTTTTTTTTTATCTGCTGCAGACGTAGATTGACCCGAGAGGAGATTGCGTTGGGTTTTTAGCCCAACACCGAATGCGGAAGAAGACGAGTCACTCGGACTCGTATGCGATGGTCATGCATAAAAATAAAAGGAAAAGGATTAGTATGAGTCTAAATAACTAATAATGTAAATTCATAACTCAAAGAAAGAACTTCAAGTACCATCACATCAAATGCAAATGCCAGCCAAAACACTTATAAATTGAACTAGGCATCAGCTTCACTGACAGTAAAGAATACGCAAAAAATGACTACAAAGACTAGGATTTCCAACAAGTTACAGGGCAGACAAGGCATATAGGAAATATATCCTGAATGCAGGAGTTTACAGAACCCATGAAAGGATATAACTTCGGCAAAAATCAGACCCAAATGTGAAGCCAAATTATATCCTCCAACCCACCAGCGAATCGATACAACTTTAAAACTTTCGTACAAAATCCATATCAAATTAAACATAACATGTTTCACATCAAATCACCTCCACATCTCTACGGGCATGCTTAGATCACAATATGAATAAGGAAATGGATGATTATGTCTCAACTTAACCAGTCCATATCTTCTCAAGTAAGGCTAGCACTTTGGGTTGCAAATATCCCAAGTAAAGAAGAGTATTGAGAAGTGAATTAAATCGTTATGGCTATTACCATCTGATTTCCAAAAAAGAATCAGATATATAGAAAGGGAATAATGCATTGGTTAAACTAAAAAAAAAAAAACAACATGGAGATTAACTCAAAGTTGAACCTTACCGATTTTGATAGACACGAATTTTAATCATGTTGACGAAATTACAAATTCCTAGGGTCAGTTGAGGTCAACACAAGAACTAAGCAGAGCCAAATAGAGGAAGCATGCTTATGGCTTTATAGTATGGAGAAGGAAACTCCAAATTTCAAGCTAAAGGAGCGCAAAGTATTCTGGTTCTAAAATGCTGAATCTCACTGCTCTATCAACCCAGAAATCTAGAAGAAGTCAATTCCCAAATAAAGGATGAGAACTTTGAACAGCTATGAAACATGATACGCATGAATACCAATTGGGTAATTATCTAATCTAAAGGTAATTTTGCTAGCATGAATGCCATTCAAGAGCAAAGAATCAACATACTTAACACAACTTTCTTTAAAATAACAAGCTGAACCACCACTTAAACTATAGCAATGACTAAATCAGAGATGGTGAAAGAACAATATAGTTCGTATGGAGCGGATACATGAAATTCCAAACTTACGCATATCTACCAACTGGTCATGCATACCAATACCAACTAATACTAGCATTAAATAACCTAACTGAATCGCACAATAACCAGCAACCGACACTTAACAACATCATATCAAATTGGACCTAAAGCACACTCATTAAGACTAATCATCGAAACAAGCATATGGCAAAGATTAACACTAACATGGGCATCTAATCCAACATACGATTAGGTTTGATGCTTGAATCTTAAATCAATTACCAATCAGACAACACGATTAATACATTAAACGGACATGAAGCTAACTGAGTAGAATTAACTGAGATTAACTAATTTGCAGAGAATAACTCATATAAACATCAAACAAAAAAAAAATGAATTTTCAAAGAAAGAGGGGAAATTGCTGACCTTTTGCTGGTGCAGCGAAGTGGGTGCGAATCTTCGATCTACACTCGAACACCGCCAAACCCGAGCTTGCGATGCTCGGACTCGCAGCAGCACCAAAGTAAACGAGAATAAAATTGATTTGATATTTCGATTTGACAATAAAACAAGATTGAACTGCTAATAGAAACTCGTATTTTGGAGAATTATAGGCGACTAAAAGACTCATATTTTAGAGCTTTTCGGGGTTTCAAAAAAAAGACTTGATTCAGAACTTTAATTTTCAGAACCCTTTTTTGCAATTCGAAAGCCCTATTTTGTAGGGGATTTATGGGGTTCAAGAAACTCGTTTTTGTAAGGGGATTCTGCGGCTAAACAAACTTGTTCTTGGGGATTTCATGAATCGAGAAATCCCTTTTTCCTTGGGGTAGTTTCATGAATCAAAAATCCCCCCCTTGATCTGAGACGATTCAACCCCATTTTATAGGGTTTTTGGGTTGAAAAGAAAATGATAAAGGGAATCGAGGGAGAAGAGGAGCGGGGAACAGAGGAAGATGACGATGACAGTGAGCGTGGTGGGAAGATGGAAGTGGGGGTGTCAGAGGCGTGGTGTAGTGGGAAGTGGAGGTGGCAGAGGTGACGTGGTATAGTGGAGGTGTCAGACGCGTGGGATGGAGAAAAACAGTGGGGTGTGTGTGTGTGGCGGCTAGGGTTTAGGGGTAAAGGGAAAGGGAGTGGCAGAGAAGGAGATGGGGAGATGGTGGTGTAGTGGAGGCGACAATGGGGAGGTGGAGAAGACGGCGGAGAGGAAGAGAGGCGGAGATGGAGAGGAGAAGAGGGGAGGGGAGGCGGAGAAGTGGAAAAGGGGAATGACGGAGAAGACGAAGGAAACCCTAAAAGGGTTCCCTTTGTTTTGGTGCGATCCGGGTCGGGTACGGTTTTAAAACGGGTATGGGCTGGTTTGGTTGGTTAATTATTTGGGCTGATAAATTAGAATGATGTTAGATAAGATTAAATTGTGGACTGGTTCTTCATGAATTGGTCCGGAAACAATATGAGTTGATTGGGCTACTACAATTAGATAAAGACCTATTTAAATAACTTGTGTTAAAATATTATTCCATATAAAATATGCAATTATTAATGCTCAGATAATAAAAAAAAATGGTGTTGTAATAGCCGTGCAATAATATTTTTTGAAAATCCACAGTGAAATAAATACTATTATTTAATTATGCGAAGATAAATGCGATGCGCGTGCATGAGCTGGTAAAATGCCGAAAAAAATGATAATAATAATAATAATAATAATATAATAATAATAATTAATAACTGTAATATAATAATGAAACACCAGCTTTGATAAAAGGCTAATAATTATAGTAAAATATAATATATATATTTTTTAATTTTCCATAAAATGTTATAAACATAAATAGGTATTTTGGAAGAGAGGCGGGACAAAATTAGGTGTCAACAACTTGTCCCTCTTTGCCCGGTAATGATGAAAGAGTTGTCGGGCAAAGACGTTGACTCAGTAGCCTATTTTGTCCCGGCTAAAGGAAATTTGAGAGGATTATGACCGAACTCCGGTCTCTGAGTTGCCTACATATCTCGGGCTGTACGAGAATCAGGTCGAGTGTAGTTCTGGGACAATTACGACACTTGAACCCCAATTGGCGCGAAACTTGCGAAATATTGTCCCAGTGTTGAATTATGATAACACTGGGTATTATGATAGAACCTTGAGAATTCTGAAAATTGAATTGCTGGAATAAGAGAATACTTGTAATTAGAGACGAGTGTTCGAGGTAGATCTTTGACCCGTGTCGGGAAGTCTGATTATCCTTCCCGACAAAATTGCCCCAGTTCGCTGCCGAAGAAAAAGTTCCACGAGTTGATGTGTGATGCCAACTTTGATATTGTCAAAAACCACAAGCTAAAAACAATTGTTAGCAATAAATAAATAATATGTGTAAATAAGACAGGGTTGGAAAAGTTTACACTTGTAACCCCTGTTTCGAAAGTTGAATCCACAATATACTTTGGAGATGAATTAAATTTACGGCTTCCAATTGAGTCGACATTGAGATCCACTTTAACGAGAGCTAAATCCAAAATTGAATTTGAAATACCCCTAAATTGAATTTGAAAATACCCGCATTCTGAGGTGGGTGCCTGAACTGAAATATAAGATACCCGCATTCGGAGGTGGGTGCCTGAACTGAAATATAAAATACCCGCATTCTGAGGTGGGTGCCTGAACTGAAATATAAAATACCCGCATTCGGAGGTGGGTGCCTGAACTGAAATATAAAATACCCGCATTCGGAGGTGGGCGCCTGAACTGAAATATAAAATACCCGCATTCGGAGGTGGGTGCCTGAACTGAAATATAAGATACCCGCATTCGGAGGTGGGTGCCTGAACTGAAATATAAGATACCCGTATTCGGAGGTGGGCGCCTGAACTGAAATATAAAATACCCGCATTCGGAGGTGGGTGCCTGTACTGAAATATAAATCCACGTCCATTTCCACGATACAAAAATGTAAATCCACATCCACTTCCACGTCCGTATTTCACGGTACAAAAATGTAAATCCACATCCACTTCCACGTCCGTATTTCACGGTACAAAAATGTAAATCCACATCCACTTCCACAGTGTAGAAAAGTAAATCTACGTCCACTTCCACAGTGCAAAAATAAATCCACGTCCGCATTTCACGGTACAAAAAATGTAAATCCACATCCACTTCCACAGTGCAGAAAAATAAATCCACGTCCACTTCCACAGTGCAAAAATATAAATCCACGTCCGCATTTCGCGGTACAAAAATGTAAATCCACATCCACTTCCACAGTGCAGAAAAATAAATCTACGTCCACTTCCACAGTGCAAAAATATAAATCCACGTCCGTATTTCGCGGTACAAAAATGTAAATCCACATCCACTTCCACAGTGCAGAAAAATAAATCCACGTCCACTTCCACAGTGCAAAAATATAAATCCACGTCCGCATTTCGCGGTACAAAAATGTAAATCCACATCCACTTCCACAGTGCAGAAAAATAAATCCACGTCCACTTCCACAGTACAAAAATATAAATCCACGTCCGCATTTCACGGTACAAAAAATGTAAATCCACATCCACTTCCACAGTGTAGAAAAATAAATCCACGTCCACTTCCACAGTGCAAAAATATAAATCCACGTCCGCATTTCACGGTACAAAAAAATGTAAATCCACATCCACTTCCACAGTGCAAAAATATAAATCCACGTCCGCATTTCACGGTACAAAAAATGTGAATCCACATCCACTTTTACGTCTGTATTATATGGTACAAAACATAAATCCACATCCACTTCCACGTCCGTATTATACGGTACAAAGAATAAATCCACATCCACTTTCCACGGTGCCAGAAAATAAATCCACCTCCACTTTCACAAACTTTAAAAACAAATCCACTTCCACGTCCACAATGTTCATATGAATCCACATCCCCTTCCACAATTTTGTTTTTATAATGTACAAATATAAATCTACTTCCACGTCCATATCCACAATGTAAAAAAAATGTATGTCCACGTCCACTTAAAAAATAGTATTGTAGAAAGGTATCCACGTTTATATCCACATCCTAATCCATGTCCCGTTGTGACGGGAGTTAAATCTATAATTATCCCCACAATTTAATATACGATGCAAAATTTTGCCACTTTGTTACCTTATTAAAATACCACATTCTAAAAGAATTTGATAACGATTTGAACATGTATGAAGTGATGACAAAATTGAGGAATTCTAACCAATAACAGGTGATCAAGGTTAGTGTCCATGATTATATGTACTTGATCCATCGAGGAATGTCACGAGCTAAAACAACTGTTAGTGATAAGAATACATAAATAGCTGGGTTTGAAAGAATTATACTCACAGCCCTTGGTTGAGAAGATGAAACTTGTGTCCACTGTTGCAATCGAAATTTCGTGACGAGTGGAACGACGTCCGCCGTTCAGCATAAGCTACCTTTGCATCCACGTTGAAGAATATTTCCATTTTGAAGAAAATTAACTCTTTGATCATGTCCGTGATTTAATATATGCACCATGTTCATGTTAATTGGACCTGTCTCATCAAAGAAAAATTGTGAGTTTAAAAGAAAATTGGTTGACTTGTGCATGTCGGGGAACTTGGCCCTTGAATTGATTCTTGCCTCGGTCGCATCCACGTTCTTCGATGTTTCACCACACATTTTGCTTTGCCGGGGAGTTTCAGTTATACAAAATGTATTTTGAAAAATAAAAGTAATGAAATTTGGATGATTTTGAAAGGAAATATTTAGTGACTCTAATAGATAAAATGATTGTGGAGACTCGATTTTGAATTTATCCACATTTCCAGAAATATATTGGTGGACTTTTATTTAACATCGTTAAACGTTTAAGACCACTTTTATGCTACTTCTAAAAATTTGTCCCAGTTTCAGTCCTGGAGACGCTTGATTCTGGACAATTGAAAGGTAAGAACTTATAATGAAAGTTTTTGAAAGTGATTTGACCGACTTTAAAATTTTGTCCCAGTTTCAAGTCCTGGAGGAACTTGGTTCTAAACAATCGAAAAGGGAGGGAGTTGTAATGACATTTTTTAAAGTGATTTGACTGATTTCAAAAATTTATCCCAGTTTCAAGATACTAAGACACATGAATTTAAATGGTGGGAAGACCAAGTCTTGTATAAGAATCTTTATATATTTTATAGGAACTAAAATGTTTTGGACAATCCGAAGATATTAAAAATTAAAAAATAGAAGGGCCGAACCCGCCTCGGGTTGCCTACGTATCCCAAAGGAATCAGGCCAGACGTAGTTCGTGATAAAAATAAAGACTTTTGAGTTTGTTTGTTTTTTTTTTTGATAAAAAGGGGGGCCGAGCCCTATGTGGGTTGCCTACGTATCCAAAAGGAAATCAGGCCACACGTAGTTCCACCCATACAACAAAACACTGAAATATTTTGAAAAAGTGGCCGAACCCGATGTGGGCTGCCTACGTATCCAACAGGAAGTCAGGCCAAACGTAGTTCCAACCATAAACAAAGATACTGAAATGATTTTAAAAGAGTGGCCGAACCCGATGTGGGCTGCCTACGTATCCAACAGGAAGTCAGGCCAAACGTAGTTCGTTACAAACAAATGACAAAGTCTTAATTTAAAAAGGCCGTAACAAAACATAGAGGCAACATGACAAAAGGAACTAAATGTTCTAGTTGATGCCTCCGGCCTACTACAAAAAGGAAATTTAAACTTAAAATACTGAAACTCCCGGCGGACCGGGGCTAAGATAAAAGTCCAATTCTGCAACTCAGGTCCTGGCTCAACAGCCTATAAAGTCAATATTTCAGCAAAGTCTTTGATTATCACAGCATGATCATCTTCATCTTCCATGAACAGGTTCTTGATTCCCTCCACGATATCATCATAGGCAACTTCAATAATCAGATCTGAAGGTTTTGAGAAAGTTTGATCAATGGTAGGAATAGGTTTTGGCAATGGAACCTCCTTCCTTTTATTCTTTCGTGCTTTCTTCACTTCTTCCTCAGTTGGCTCATATCCCAAACCGAATGTAAACTGTTGCGTAGGGAGAACGACTGGCTCAACCCGCCCATTTAATGTCTTCCCTAGCCCAAATCCAGGTCGGTACCCATTTCTCAGCATTTCTTTTGCAACCATAATCGCGGCGCATGACCTTTTAAACTCTTGAGTTTGACAGACTTCACCCACTTTAGTGACATTCACAACCTCCCAAGCGTGGTAAACTGCTCCGTCGAACCCTCCTTCTGCCTCGATGAATGGGATGGATTGCTCTCGATAGAAAGACGTATCCCCTTCTCCATGTATACATATTTGTTGCTGATCCCACTCGAATTTGACAGTTTGGTGCAAAGTAGATGGTACAGCCCCAGCCAGATGTATCCACGGTCTTCCTAACAGCATGTTGTATGTCGTGGAAATATCCAGTACTTGAAAATCCATAATGAATTCAACAGGACCAATCAACACTTTCAACTCTATTTCTCCAATAGGGCGCCTTTGAGCCCCATCAAATGCTCGAATATTCACATCACTTGTCTTGAGCTCACTAACATTATATCCGATCTTCTTCAGACTTGTTAATGGACAGATGTTAAGTCCAGAACCCCCATCAATCAACACTTTAGCCACAAACATGTTACGACACTTGACAATTATATAGAGCGCTTTGTTATGCATGCATCCTTCTGGCGGCAGTTCTTCATTATCGAAACTGATTCGATGACTGTCAAGCACGCGCTCGATCATCCTAGCTAACGCCTCACTAGTTGTTTCACTTGGAACATATGCTTCATTTAAAATCTTCAAGAGTGCATTTCTGTGCACATCCGAACTCAAAAGCAAAGAGAGAATAGGAATTTGGGCATTGGTCTTTTTCAACTGATCCACAATTGAGTACTCACTGGCCTTAATCTTCCTCAAAAATTCTTCTGCTTCGAATTCTGTCACGACCCTTTTGGGAGGTACCTTGGTTTCCTTAGCTTGCCCCAATCTGGCTAGCTCTTCTGGGGAATAACATCTTCCAGACCTTGTCATTCCTGATATCTTAATCTTGTCAGTGATCGTGTCCTTTTCTCGACATTCCATCACAGCTTGTTGATAATTCCATGGTACGGCTTTGGTATCGAGCACTGGTAACTGATTTGGTGCTTGAACTACTTCCACATGTGTTGATGAAGCTCCTAATATCTCGATAGGTACAAAACCCCTTATCACTATAGCCGGAGAAGCAACGGCTACAAGACCTTGATCTTCCACGCTATCCACAAGCACTATGAATTTGGCTGGATCGTCATCATTTTCATCTATTCCAATCATATTTATCGTGGCCCCATCATGGGTCGGGAGTGGATTGTTAACCACGTTTGGTGCCGGTTGTTTGACCATGATCTGTTTTGCTTCAATAAGATCTTCAACCTTGTGTTTTAATGAGTAACAACGATCAGTGGAATGGCCTTTTACCCTCGAATGATATGCACATGTTTTAGTGGGATCAAAACCTCTAGGTAATGGATCTGGAATTCTACCTTCCACAGGATACAATAAACCTGAAGCTTGCAGTCTTTCAAAAACAACGCTCAATGGCTCTCCTAACGGTGTAAAATTGCGGAAAGGTATATTTGGGCGAGGTGCGGATGCATTGTTTGGATGATGAGATTGTGATGGTGGAGCTGGGTATGTTGGTGGTCGTGGAGCTCGATATGCTGGTTGTGTGTTGTAAACAGGGTAGGATATTTGTGGTGATTGAGGTTGGTAAGATAAAGCTTGGTCGTATGGATGTGGAGAATATTGGAAATATTGTGAGTGGTGAGCGTTAGGCTGGTATCGTGGGGGTTGTTGATGGCGGTATGATGTGTTTCCCAAAGCCATTACCGATGCTGCTTCTTTCTCTTTTTTCTTTCCGTTTCCGAGAGTACCAGTTTGTATGGCCCTACTAGTAGACTGTAAAGCCGCAAGATTTGTTATTCTCCCTGTCTTAATGCCATCTTCGATCATGTCCCCGGCTTTGATCACCTCTGCAAAAGTCTTTCCGCCCATTGTCACCAAACGTTCATAGTATTCCGGTTCTAGTGCTTGAATGAAGAAAGTAACCATTTCTGCTTCCTCCATGGGTGGGTGTACCCTAGACGCTTCTTCCCTCCACCGTATAGCATATTCTCGGAATGATTCGATCGTCTTCTTCTTCAACTTTGTAATCGAAATTCTGTCAGGAGCAATCTCAACATGAAACTTGTAATGATCCACGAAAGCATTTGCCAAATCATCCCAAGTACGCCATTTGGTTGTATCTTGCTTGGAATACCATTCCAAGGCTTTCCCACTCAAACTTTGATTGAATAGTTTGACTCTTATCCCTTCATTCTTTCCTACGCCAATCAACTTTTCACAATAGACTTTCAAATGAAAGAAAGGGTTTCCCGACCCATCAAACTTCTCAAATTTTGGAATCTTGTAACCTGGTGGCAATTCTACCTCAGGGAATGCACATAATTCTTCATATCTCACGCTTTGATTACTACCCAGTCCACGCAAACTTCTCATGGCATCCTCCAAACTTTTGAGCTTTCTATTTATCATTTCATCATTAACTGACCGTGCTTCATTTTCAACTTCGGCATAATGATCAACATCTGTGCGACATTGCCCTTGAATCTGTGTCATGGGTGGAGCTGTGGTATAAGTATACACTGGCGGAACTTGATGTGTATTGGTAACATCATGTGCCGGCGGTATGAACTGAGCTTTTGAAGAGGTGGCTGTAAATAAAAAAAGGAGCATTTTGAGTGAGGTGTTCGGAGCGAACTGGCTGAGAAGTGGTAAAATAATTTGTTTGGTTAAATTCGTCCAAATTTGGAAATGGAGGTGGCACAGGCAAAGTCTGACGAACTCCCTGGGACGGAGTCATATGTGGCGGTGTTTGAGAAAATGACCGGTTGTGAAGTACCATATGACTTAGTTCGGCAACTCGTCGCTCCAGACGAGCAATGGTCTCCAAATGTGTTTCTGATTCTTTGGAGGATGTGGGGTCACTTGTGATTGGTAAACTAAGAGATGGCTCAGATGAAGTGGTTGCATTGATCAAACTTTGTTCCATTTTAGAACGAGTCCTTTTGGTTAACCAGGTGATTAGTGATGGATTGGAATCTGATTTCTTGGCTCTGGACCGTGTGAAATATGAATGCTCTGCCAGTTCCCCTTTAGCACAAGTCAACCTTTTGTTTTGAAAATAAGTTTGAAAAGAAAAAGGAAAAAATAAGAAATAGAAAAAAAGAAAATGAGTCAGTATACGGGAATGACATATTATTGCATATAAACACATTATTGCACATAATACATCGCGTTTTATAATGCAAGGGACCTCTTTATGCCAGAGGTAGGCCTAACGAATATTTGAAGGACAAAACATGTCTTTTACGTATCATTCCACAACTCCTCCTAAAAGTAATTTACAAGAATAATAAAAATTATTACATGCCAATAAATAATACATCTCAAAATTAACCTAAGATATCTAATATTTCCACTCCACTAATTTCCTTTGGTTGTCTTCAATCTCCGGCATTAATTTTGGATGCTCCATGACAACCTGCAACAAAAGGTCAATTTTCTTGAAATATTTATCTATAGAGTACTAGGTCCACATATTCCACATGTTTGTCCTTCAAATAATGCACATAAATAGTGAAAGCGTCACTTAGAGTCATAGACTCATTTGGACATTTGATAAGGTTGACTAATGGACTTAATACACCAAGGGTATTAAGACTCCTAGGTTTAAAATGATGCATGTTCTTATAAGGTTTTGGCTTCGCTCTACCCTAAGTAGACTAAGAATGGGTTTACTAGACACAAGGTTCCCGAGCTGACTGCTCGAGTGAGAAGGCTACGCGGTCCCCGTTACTCGGGCACCCCGCGCATACGCCAACTCTCCTAAAATTTGGATTCTACGAAAAAAAATTTGCGGGTGCGCAAAACACACCTCGCGTGTACGTGTGATAGTGTGAGTTTCCAGAAGTGGAAGAAATATGAACGGAATGCCAATTTAAGGAAAGCAGTAATATACATATTACATAGGAAAAATGCACATAAGGAACGGAATACAAACATTTAAAAGCATATAAAGCAATAGTATAAGGAAAATAAAGCAAAACAAACAAAATGTCCCACAAATTATTTATTAACCTAAGTTGTTATGGTTAGAGCCTAAGTTCCCCAGTGGAGTCGCCAAGCTGTCACACCCCATTTTAACCGGGTAGAATTAAAATTAGGTTAGGAGTATGACATATTGGTGATTCCTTTGTTTTGTTTTAAGGAGTCGCCACCTAATTAATTTAACGGTGAATTAGGACACCTGAATGTTAACTAAGGCAAAGTTAAAACTAAACCTCAATTAGTAGTCTGCTTAACCAGTGTGATTCTAGGTAAGGGCTCTATATTATCCTAAAGGGAAGGGGTTAGGCATCCTTTAAGATCCGTTAACTTACAGTTATCCGACCAAACTTAGGTTAATTGGTTATGGTGAGAATTTGTGTAAGAGGGGATTTTGAGTGTTTATTTTAAATAAAACTTTATAAATATTGCTAAGGCTTTAAATAAGATGCTATTTAAAAAATAAAACTTGTAAAAGATATTTTTTGCATAAAGAAAGGATTTTAAGTATTCTTTAAAATAAAGTTCACAAAATGTTGCTAAGGTTCTGAAAGAAAATATAATAATGTTGTATAAGAAAAAGGTTTATAAATACAGATTGATGATTCTTCTATGATTTAAGAGTGTATACGAAAGTAGCTAATAAGAATTTCTTTATCCTTTTATCATTTCTCATTTAACTATGCATGACTGAAAATATACGTGATTAACTCCGAACTTGAAGGGTTATTTATAATATGTTTGAATTTATATCCGCGTATTAGTGATATTTTGAAATTAAGACAATAAGGTTAAAATATGACTCCTTTAACTCAAAAAATATGAATTCAGGCTATCAATCATTCTAGAAATAGATACTGTAAATAACTTTAACATAAAAAGGAGGAGATGAAACTTATGGGAGGTTAATTGTGAGTTTCTCTCCTAAGTTTACTACCCAATATACTAAAGTTAACCCACTAAATGCGCTAAGGTTCATCTAAATCAAAGAGGTTAGTTGCATAATACAAATCAAATGCATGAAATGAAATAAAAAAGGGAGCGAATCATATCAAATGGACCCAGTCCGTTTTGGGATTGCTGGATCTGTTTGCCGTTAAATTTCAGCCCAGCACCCTTTTATATTGCTGAGGGTTGGGCTGCTGCTGTTGGAACTGGGCTTGGCCCAGAATCATTGTATTGCTGTGGCCCGCTGCTGTGTGGGCTTAGCCCAGAATTTTTTTTTTTTATCTGCTGCAGACGTAGATTGACCCGAGAGGAGATTGCGTTGGGTTTTTAGCCCAACACCGAATGCGGAAGAAGACGAGTCACTCGGACTCGTATGCGATGGTCATGCATAAAAATAAAAGAAAAGGATTAGTATGAGTCTAAATAACTAATAATGTAAATTCATAACTCAAAGAAAGAACTTCAAGTACCATCACATCAAATGCAAATGCCAGCCAAAACACTTATAAATTGAACTAGGCATCAGCTTCACTGACAGTAAAGAATACGCAAAAAATGACTACAAAGACTAGGATTTCCAACAAGTTACAGGGCAGACAAGGCATATAGGAAATATATCCTGAATGCAGGAGTTTACAGAACCCATGAAAGGATATAACTTCGGCAAAAATCAGACCCAAATGTGAAGCCAAATTATATCCTCCAACCCACCAGCGAATCGATACAACTTTAAAACTTTCGTACAAAATCCATATCAAATTAAACATAACATGTTTCACATCAAATCACCTCCACATCTCTACGGGCATGCTTAGATCACAATATGAATAAGGAAAGGGATGATTATGTCTCAACTTAACCAGTCCATATCTTCTCAAGTAAGGCTAGCACTTTGGGTTGCAAATATCCCAAGTAAAGAAGATTATTGAGAAGTGAATTAAATCGTTATGGCTATTACCATCTGATTTCCAAAAAAGAATCAGATATATAGAAAGGGAATAATGCATTGGTTAAACTAAAAAAAAAAACAACAAGGAGATTAACTCAAAGTTGAACCTTACCGATTTTGATAGACACGAATTTTAATCATGTTGACGAAATTACAAATTCCTAGGGTCAGTTGAGGTCAACACAAGAACTAAGCAGAGCCAAATAGAGGAAGCATGATTATGGCTTTATAGTATGGAGAAGGAAACTCCAAATTTCAAGCTAAAGGAGCGCAAAGTATTCTGGTTCTAAAATGCTGAATCTCACTGCTCTATCAACCCAGAAATCTAGAAGAAGTCAATTCCCAAATAAAGGATGAGAACTTTGAACAGCTAAGAAACATGATACGCATGAATACCAATTGGGTAATTATCTAATCTAAAGGTAATTTTGCTAGCATGAATGCCATTCAAGAGCAAAGAATCAACATACTTAACACAACTTTCTTTAAAATAACAAGCTGAACCACCACTTAAACTATAGCAATGACTAAATCAGAGATGGTGAAAGAACAATATAGTTCGCATGGAGCGGATACATGAAATTCCAAACTTACGCATATCTACCAACTGGTCATGCATACCAATACCAACTAATACTAGCATTAAATAACCTAACTGAATCGCACAAAAACCAGCAACCGACACTTAACAACATCATATCAAATTGGACCTAAAGCACACTCATTAAGACTAATCATCGAAACAAGCATATGGCAAAGACTAACACTAACATGGGCATCTAATCCAACATACGATTAGGTTTGATGCTTGAATCTTAAATCAATTACCAATCAGACAACACGATTAATACATTAAACGGACATGGAGCTAACTGAGTAGAATTAACTGAGATTAACTAATTTGCAGAGAATAACTCATATAAACATCAAACCAAAAAAAAAAATGAATTTTCAAAGAAAGAGGGGAAATTGCTGACCTTTTGCTGGTGCAGCGAAGTGGGTGCGAATCTTCGATCTACACTCGAACACCGCCAAACCCGAGCTTGCGATGCTCGGACTCGCAGCAGCACCAAAGTAAACGAGAATAAAATTGATTTGATATTTCGATTTGACAATAAAACAAGATTGAACTGCTAATAGAAACTCGTATTTTGGAGAATTATAGGAGACTAAAAGACTCATATTTTAGAGCTTTTCAGGGTTTCAAAAAAAAGACTTGATTCAGAACTTTGATTTTCAGAACCCTTTTTTGCAATTCGAAAGCCCTATTTTGTAGGGGATTTATGGGGTTCAAGAAACTCGTTTTTGTAAGGGGATTCTGCGTCTAAACAAACTTGTTCTTGGGGATTTCATGAATCGAGAAATCCCTTTTTCCTTGGGGTAGTTTCATGAATCAAAAATCCCCCCCTTGATCTGAGACGATTCAACCCCATTTTATAGGGTTTTTGGGTTGAAAAGAAAATGATAAAGGGAATCGAGGGAGAAGAGGAGCGGGGAACAGAGGAAGATGACGATGACAGTGAGCGTGGTGGGAAGATGGAAGTGGGGGTGTCAGAGGCGTGGTGTAGTGGGAAGTGGAGGTGGCAGAGGTGACGTGGTATAGTGGAGGTGTCAGACGCGTAGGATGGAGAAAAACAGTGGGGGGTGTGTGTGTGGCGGCTAGGGTTTAGGGGTAAAGGGAAAGGGAGTGGTAGAGAAGGAGTGGGGAGATGGTGGTGTAGTGGAGGCGACGATGGGGAGGTGGAGAAGACGGCGGAGAGGAAGAGAGGCGGAGATGGAGAGGAGAAGAGGGGAGGGGAGGCGGAGAAGTGGAAAAGGGGAATGACGGAGAAGACGAAGGAAACCCTAAAAGGGTTCCCTTTGTTTTGGTGCGATCCGGGTCGGGTACGGTTTTAAAACGGGTATGGGCTGGTTTGGTTGGTTAATTATTTGGGCTGATAAATTAGAATGATGTTAGATAAGATTAAATTGTGGACTGGTTCTTCATGAATTGGTCCGGAAACAATATGAGTTGATTGGGCTACTACAATTAGATAAAGACCTATTTAAATAACTTGTGTTAAAATATTATTCCATATAAAATATGCAATTATTAATGCTCAGATAATAAAAAAAAATGGTGTTGTAATAGCCGTGCAATAATATTTTTTGAAAATCCATAGTGAAATAAATACTATTATTTAATTATGCGAAGATAAATGCGATGCGCGTGCATGAGCTGGTAAAATGCCGAAAAAAATGATAATAATAATAATAATTAATAACTGTAATATAATAATGAAACACCAGCTTTGATAAAAGGCTAATAATTATAGTAAAATATAATATATATATATATATTTTTTAATTTTCCATAAAATGTTATAAACATAAATAGGTATTTTGGAAGAGAGGCGGGACAAAATTGGGTGTCAACAGTATCAGCTTCAGACTACTTCAGAAGGTAGATTATGAATAAGGTCATTTAACTACAATATCAGATGAAGTTAATAATTTAGAAATAATGAATTTAAATATACAACCAACAAATTCATCTGACCAATTGCGAATACTATTTATATATCCAAACAACAAAGTGCAAAGTCTCATAATCATTATTTTCACATATCAAGACTACAAGCTTACAAAAGTTACTTTGAATCATAACTTGTATATTAGTTAATCACCTTTGAAATGAAAGTGAAACATAAAGAAGCAATTCATATCAATATTCAAACTAACCAACAGCGAAATCTCTATAAACAGATTTCTTGTCCATCTCTCTATTCTTATATTGGCACCGCCTTCTTTCCTTTCTTTGTTGTCCTGCGGGAAGTTCGCCACAGATTTAGCGTTGACTTATTTAATTTTTGTATTTCCGTGAAATGACTACAACTTGATAAAAAAAAGTTTTAAAAAATTATAAAAGAAACTCAAAATGTTGCTAGAATATGCTATCGAAAGAGAGGACATGGAGCTTATTTATGTAGAGGGAAAATATGAGGATGAGTCGAATAATTAATCCTTCACTATCACCACATTTAATGATATATCCTCAATTTGATTCAAGTCTACAAGAACGTGCCCATATCTTCATTCTAAAGTATGAAGTAAAATATGAGTATTCAGAGCATTAATTTGATTCATGTCTATAAGAACGTGCCATACCGTTACTCATTTTATATTAATCAACTATTAGCCATTGTAATTCTTAATTGCTGCAATCAAGAGCACATGACTTTTTGAATTTTTTTAACCTATAACCTAAATTTTTCAAATGAGCAAAAGCAAAAAAAAAAAATGAGAAAAAAGATAAATAGCAATAGAGGCCATAGAAAGGTGTCACATCACCTTATTTATGCCTAGCTTTATATTATATATAGATTTGGCCATGCGATATAAAATCATGATTTCATATTTGGATTTTAAATCGGCATTTGTTTATGCAATTTTTACGAAATTTTAACTTCAACTTCATATCATGATTCAAATATCAAATTCTCAAAAAAGGTATGATTTGGATTCTAAATCATGATTTCAAATTTTTTAAGGGCCCGTTTGGAAAGTCACCCAAGTAATTGGAATTAGGTGTAATTACACAGTTTGATCTGTTTGTTTGACTAAGGCCTCATTTGTTTGCACTTAATGGATGTCTGAATCTGAATAGTTCAGATGTTAGGCCATTAAGTGCATTCGTTAACATTAAGATCTAAGCACTTATTAGGTCTGAATAGGTCTTAATCATTAAGATCTTGAATTAAGTCTTAATTCCATTAAGAGGTATTTTTGTCTGGATAATTTATACCACTAGCTCTACCTTAACCCCCAACCCCACCCCACCCCCAATCCCACCCACCGCCACTCCTCACCACCCACCCCACCTTTACCCTGATCACCAACCCCCACCCTACCCCCACTACCCATTACCCACCCCACCCCAACCCCACCCACCACCACTCCCCACCTTCACCCCATCACCACCTTCAACACCCCCCCTCCTCTTCACCTCCACTCCCCAACCCTCCACTTCCCCCTCCCAAAACCACTCACCCATCCCCACTACAACACATCTTCACCATTATTAGCACAAATAACTGTTTCATTTTTTTTTATCAAATAATATTTTTTTATTAAATTATTAGTTACTTTTTTATTTGAATTATATATTTATTGTGGGCAAATAAATACATTATGCACATTCAGATGTTGAAAAACAAACAGTCTTAATCATTCAGTGTTCAGACAACATCTCAATCATTCAGATGTGTATTCAGATTCAGACGTCTTAATCTTAATGAAAACAAATGAGGCCTACGTAATTACACAGTTAGGCGGGAATTGAGTTTAATCAAGAGGATGTAATTACACTCTCCAATTCTCAAGGGGGGCTGAGAATGGTGTAATTACACCATGTAATTCCAGAGTTACTTTTTAGTTTCTTTCTTTTTAGTTTTATTTTAATTTCTTTTCTCTTTAATTTATTTTTTATTTCTATTATTTTAATTTCTTTTTTATTTTTACTTTTTTATTATTTTTATTTTTTAAAATATATTTTCTTTTATAATATTGATCTATCATTTCCTTTCTTCTTAATCTCAACCTTTACTTCTTGTAGTTTTATGTAATTGCTCGCATTTTTTTTTTTTTATTAATTTAACATAACCGTGCTATTGTTCTAATTTTGAAACTACACCTCTTAATATTAGAAAGAATGAGTCATTAACAAACTTGGTATATAATGAGTGACATTATTAAAGTAGAATTTCGTTGTGAATGAGGTTATAGACTTTATTTTTCCTTTCTTTTGAATTATATTTACTTAAGTTACGTTAGAACTTATTAATGTAATGTTGGAATTTGACATAAGAGTATTTTGTTAAACTTTTTCTATTGAATTTTTTATTTAGGTTATATTTCTCATTTTAATTTATTTGCTTTAGTACTATTGACCTGTTATTTCACATTACATGTTGTTTATTTTTCACTTACAGTTGATAGATTTTTTGATCAAACATTTGAATAATGTTATGGCATTATATCTATAAATTATTATTTTTTTGTCAAACATCTCATCTGTGATGTTCTCACAAAAAAAGCATGCTTTTAAGTTTTATAATTAATTAAAATTAAAATAATATTAATTTGAAATATATATATCAATTATTTTTTTACAACATTAGTTACAAATATATGATGATTAATTAATATATTTTCAAGAAACAATGTGTATTAAATAACTAATTTAATATCATTTATCAAGGAACATATTTTTTAATATTAATTTTAAATTTTTGATAATTAAATTTTATTTTTAAATTAAACAAACTGTATAATTACACTTGTGCAACCAAACATCACGCTTGTAATTACATTGTAATTACAGTATGATAAACAAACAGGCCGTTGTAATTACAATAGTGTGTAATTACTAAGCTGTGTAATTACTACCCTGGTAATTACACCAATTCCAATTACCAGGTGGCTTTCCAAATAGACCCTAAATGTAAAACTTGACTCATAAGTTTATATTTTGTAAAAGATCCATAAGTTGGTAGATATATTTACCAACCATGTTTACAAACCATTTATATCAAATATGTCACACCCCTTTTTTTTCTTAAAAATAAATTTGATTTGTTTTTATTTAAAAAGGGTTTTTCTAATTAAAGTGACATTTTGAGAAGGCATTATTTATTTATTACAGAGTCGCCACTTGGAATTGAGTTTTGGTGTTCTAAGTCACCTTATTGAATCCCTAATCAAAAGGAAAGTTGACTCTTTATTTATTGGTCTGCGAAACAAAAGATCGGGTAAGGAATTCTGTTGACCGGGGAGAAGGTATTAGGCATTCCCCAAGTCCCGTGGTTCTAGCACGGTCGCTTTATCGACTTATATCTGGCTAAAATTAATTCTTGGATAAAATGTATTTATCAGCTATGCCTGTGATTTGCTTAATATTGTTTACCTGTTAGTCTTTACTAAGACGCATAGTTGCGACCTCAATCTCGATACACAGAAAATTTATAGCTAAAGTATTTCTCCACTAATTAAGTAAAATAAAATCCATTAAATAGTTGAAATATTGTGATTAATTGATTCAACTTGTAAAATCATCTAGTGCCAAAGTGCAGCCAGCATGAGCATCTTTAATTTATTATTTATAAAATAGCTTTGTCTTGAGGCATCAGCAAACTCTTTGTCCATTTCTTCTTTAAAATAAAATCAAGTATATATGATGGATATATTTCTTACAATGTCTTCTTTGTCCTCTTCCTGCCCCAAATTTAAATATCTCAAACTTGGTATTGGAAAAACACTACAAAGCTTCCACTCTCCAATATTAAATACCAAGAAATTAAGCTTGCAAATCTATTCCTCCTACACACATTAAGTAAATATCCATACAAACAGTAGTCATGCACGTCCTAGATATCTAAGAAAGATCACTCCACGTTCTAAAAGAAAAATTAATCTAAGCTATATTCATGATACTATCTATTGTTCCTTTCTTTTCAAATCCAACCCCACAACACGTTTTTATATATATATTTTTTGGGTCTTGCCATATCATGATAGTATAATTCTATTTGCTTAATAAAAGACTAACTATTTAATCTAAGTAATTGTTTCCTTAAACAACTATAAATTAAGAAAATATATTAAACCAATAAAATTATATTATGCTAACACATGAAAAGATATTTCAATAATAAAGACCTATAAACCCGAACACGTTAACCAACAGTGAGTCAAAATACTATATACTTGGTCTAACTTAGTTGAATCGATGTTAGTTTCATTATAAACTTATTCCTCTCTATTTTAACTAAGCATGGATTTCAACCAACCATTTAACACGCAAGAAATAGTCACATATGCTATACCGATTTTGTACCATATTTAACAATACAAAAATCTGAATATACTTCACATTTTACATCAAAGAAGAACAGTTAGACACATATGAAATTTGCAAACTTCATAATATTGAAATAAGGTCTCATATAATCATGATATTTAATCATACAAGGAAGATGGACTGTTACCTTTGCGTAGATTAATTCGCAACAAGAAAACGGCTATACTCTAACGATTTTCAAAGTTAACAGTGCTAACTTTCTGGTCCACAAACGCAAAACCGTGAGCAGAAACCTCGAACTCCAACTTAGCATTCAAACCAAACCTTTTCGAAATTGGTATTTTTTTTGTCTCTTTGCTCTCAATGTATTTTTTTACTGTGTATTTTGCTCTCTTTGCTTACTGTGTTTTTTTTTTCTACTGCTTCTGATGTGTTTTTCTCTACTCTCTATTGTTCTTCCTTTTTCTATGTTCGTGTGTGTTGTGTTGCCTTATTTATAGTGTATGTGTGTGGGTGTTCTGCATAATTAAAGGGACGTGTGGGAGTGGAAGGTTAGAGGATAATGTTTGGGGAGAGTTTAAAGGGGTGAGGGGTTTAAAAGAATTGGGAGGATTGGTTTTGGGATAAGGATTTGTTAAGAGAAAGAAAAAAAACGTGAGCGGATAAGGGATGGGATTTGAGGGTAGTTAGAAAAAAAGTGGGGAGAGAGGACGTGAGGAAGAGGGAGTATTTTGTTTTTCTGAGAATTTGTAGGGGTTCGGGGAATTGGTTTTTGGGTTTGCAGGTTAGTATTAGGTTAGTAATTTTCTTTCCTTTCCCTTTTTTTTTTTGTAATATATATAAAAAAGAACTTTAAATAACTAAACTAAGATAAAATTAAGCTAAGAAAAATGGAAAATCACTAGATTATTTATTAAAACCTAAATTAGAAGAAAAATATATTTTTTGTAAATTTTCTATTCTTTGGAAATGAGGGCAAAACTTACCCTAAAATGTGACTATTTTTTGTATCTTTCGATCTTTAAATGCAAAACTTACTAAAAAATGAGATAAAAATTAAAATATCTAACTAAACCTAAAAGAAATATTTAAACGCTAAAAATGGTGTAAAAACTTGTGTTCGGTCAAAAATTAGGTGTTCACAAAATATTAAAAGTAACAATGTTGGTTCATTTTCTCGGTCATCTGATTGGGAAATGCGTGCTCGACATGAAGAGATTGTTCATACCATGTAGGAGGATTATATTAAGAGTAGTTACACTACAACTCATTTTCATTTTTTCCTTTTTATTGAATTAAAGTACGATCAATTGATATTGTATTTTTTAGAAAGGTCTTCTAGTGGTGTCTTATTTTTGTTATGAACTATGATTTGCTCATTTAGTAAGATTATATAAGAATTCGGAAATTTGTCGATGTCTATGAGAATAAATCTAACTTAAGAAATCCAAATTGCGTTTTTAAACAAAATTTCAACTTCAAATCATCATGATTTAAAATCATTGATTTGATATCATGTTCAAAGGGCTCCATATACGTTGGGGTGAGGGGTGGGATAGTTATTAATAGTTTTAAATTTGGTCATTACTCATTACAATTATGGATTTACCAACGCTCTTTCTTGCACATATAAAAGAAGAGAGAAAGATCCTAAAAGTGGATGAAGTTCCTTGTTGTTAGTGAAATTCTTTTCTTTGATTAATTTTTAGATCTATAAATCTATACTATTTTAAAAGCATGAATATAAATGTTGGTTGATCAAAATACCCTTCAAATATTGAATAACTTTTGTACCTTTTTAGCATAATTCTATCATATTTCTATTGTCTATTTTAGTAAATAAAAAACTTAACCCTATTACTACTAGAACGTTAGGAATATTCTTTAGTAGTTCTGTTACTACTACAACTAACTCATGTAATAAGGCCTAATCTTATTAATGTACGTTTATTAACATACCAATTATCATATTAATTTAAGTAAATTGATCTCCTTTTCTATCCTTAACTGTTTACTATTTTTTCTAATAATATTTCTTTTACTACAATTATGCACGAAGCTTTAGAATCAATGACTGATTACATAAGGCAGTGAGTAGGAATTGGTGTGCAAATATGTATGACGACTAATTATATTCAAGCATTCCATTAGATTGTTTGGGAATAATGCGCAACTGCACGTTTATAGAGACTAGTTATTATTAAAATACCTATCTTGTTAAATTGTTCACGAGTAAGTCGGATTTGTATGATTTGGTATGATCTTCATTATGTTAAAACTTTAATACCCTTTCTTTGTCTAATTTGCAACATTGTTTGATGCTCCGACACTTCGATTCGGTTTTTAGTAATTTCGTTCAATACTTTGGTCTTCAATTTTGAGTGTTTATATCGAATGCTAACTCGTAATTTTTCGATTTGATTTTTCTTGTTCGGCTCAGTTCTTCGATATGAGTCCAGTATACTGCGCTATTTTACGCTTAAAATACGTTATTTTTCTATTATAGCAAATAGAGATTCAACGAGAATAGTAGTAATGACAACATGATAGCAGTAATAATTTAATCATGGTAAAGCAATAATGAAAGTGCATCCATGAACATTAGTCGTATAGTGGTTGATATCACAATGTCGAGATAGTAGCAGTGATGAAAAGTGTGTCATTGCTGATATGCTGTAAAAATTCAACCTTTTCTAAGCATTTGTATTCTATTGCATGTTTTAATGCTTGTTTATGTTACTGTCACGACCCTAATTACCGATCGTGCGGGCACCTACTTTATTATCACTAGTAGGCGAACCCTTAACCGTTAACCCATTAATCACTAGCCAATTTTAACTCCTTTAATCATTTATTAGCAGTCAAAAGATAAGTGAATGAATGAATAAATAAAGCAAGTCATAATTAATAGATAATATAAGTGTGGAATTCTAACTATTACACCCCCAAAATTTGAAAGTCATCGTACAAGAACTCTAACTAACAATGTCTAAAGAATGAAGTTTATCTCAAATATAATAACAAAGATTGTCTGGAATAAAAATAGACATTTGGAAAGAGAGATCTTCAGGTAGCATGGCATGGATAGAAGCTCACCCTCGGATCTGATCGAGCAAACTAGCTTCAAGCTAGAGATGTAATCTGGATGAAATCTCTGGAACACAATCTGCACTCAAAAAGGGTGCAGCAAGGTAATATCAGATAGACACTTAACACTCAAATCCAAGTCACAGAATATCCCATAATGGAGTCACAACCTAAGATGAAGCTTCTAACCCACAAGTCTGTCAGGTTTCAATAATCTCACCTGATAATCACAAGTTCAAGTTCCTTCCCCAGATAGGGTCACTAATCCACAATTTAACTCAGTCAATGGTCATCATTATATTACAATAGGCATTCAACATCCATACCAAAATTAGAAACAAACGAGCATATAATAATGCAGAATAAAATGTAATGATGTGCAATGCAAAATATGATGATGTGAAATGCAATGCAATGCCATGCACTGGCCAATCACTCGAACTGTACACACATACTAACTGATGTCATTGCTCAGTAGTCATGACCTGCAGGGGACCCACGGGTCTATGTACCACTCGCTCCGGATTCACTCATCGGACCTTAGCATAAACCTCCGCTCTTGAAAGAACCTTGGACCCGGATCCACATCATGTACCACTCGTTTCCGGAATGAACTTTGGACTACGAGCTCACAACCACATCCTCACCCCCGGTCAAATGTGCCTTTTCATATGCATAGTAACACTGTCACATCACTCTCAATGATCAATTCATCATGTACGATGTATCAAATAGTATCACAAGTGCAACAAGAAGATTATATTAACTTCTTCACTAATTTCACATCACAATGTATGTCTCAACGTATTCCAATTCACTAGTATGTATGGACTATGAACAATTAGCAATATCAATGTCAAACACAAGACATTATGTCACAAGTCTTCCAAACTATTTCCATCATGTATGAGTGTATGAATGCATAAATGAGTGTAAACGTGGTAAATCAATGCAAAACAATAAAGCAACAACGAAGATACAAGTCACAAGCCATATCAAGACTTATATCAACTCAGCCATGAAATGAATCATACAAACCGTCTCAACCAACATAATAGTCTATGTCCCTCTTTACTTCCACATGTAGCAAGTACGCCTCACAACTCTGTCACGTATCACCAAGAAGCTCCACTTTTCTATATATTATCATCAACAGTAAATCATACATCAAGTTTCCATCTACGCACTGTCATAATTTTATATCACAATTCAAGCCGAAACTCATTATCCTTCCTTTCTCCGATAATATGTCACAATAAGAGAGAACTGAGTACAACACGACAATTTAGGCAATAAGTCCAATCACAATAACAGGGCAACAAGCCACCCTTAACAACAATCAACCTAATAGAAATCCATCCCGAATCACCGCAGTATGAATACAACTACACCTCATATTTCAATACATAACGTAATGGCGGTGAGCCCACAAAATCAGAAGTCATATCAACCTAGCTAATATCTAACCAAAACACCATGTTCGAAGACCTAATCATGCTTTCTCCCATCAATTCTACACAATACATATGCTTCGCTAATCAAAATCTAACTAAAGTAAGCCATAACTTACGTGGAATGCAGAACAAGAGCCACGAACTACTCCACCCGAGTCTTCTATTTCCGAAGCGCCTCATAACGATCAAAGTCTAACAATATGATGCTAAGTAAGCAACAAACCATGTATTTAAACAAGAACAATAATTTAGGGAAGAAGACTCACTTACTTCTACCCTTTTCAATTGGTGAAACCATGATTTAATGGTGAATTTATTATAACTTCTATCTCTACAATCATTAACCTTCAATTCATGGGTTTCTAATCAATTTTACCCTTTAATACAGATTTTAGGACAAAATTTCCATTTTTATTAGAACCCTAAGTCTCAATATGCAATTTCAACCATAAGAAATCAAATTCCCTTCCTAGAAAGTGATAATCTATACTCCTAGATGATTAATCAACAACCCACCAATTATTTAAGAGTTTACTAATTCTAGGGTTCTAGGATTTTCACCCATCATTGATGGACCTTAAAATAATCATGAAACTTGAAGAAGAAAGGAAAAGGAACAAATAAAGATGGGGACTTACCCTCTAACATGCTTTTACCAAATAATGGAATGAATTTTGCCTCTCTCTCTCTCTCTTGAAAACTGACTTTGGGGTCTTGGGGGTAATGGGTAGGAGTTGGGGTATTAAAATAGGGATTTTTGCCCCCCCCCCCCCCCCGTTGGTCGCTGCAGCGGTCCCTCTATGGTGACCCTTTAGTCGCTGCCACCGTCAGTTGGAACAGCTCGAACGAAAACGGGCATAACTCCCTCATACGGAGGCCAAACGTGACGATTCTTTTTGCTATGGCTTTGTAATTTTAATCGGATCTAATGGTTCAAAAATCACTCAAAACAAAGGTCATTTGATCAATATGGATCCGTTTCTATCCACAGACCTATGGCGAAAACATCGAATACGAGCACGACAAAACCCAAACTCATCTGGAACTCTTCGGAACCTCACCAAAACTTGTGGACAAGTTCAAAATCATCATATTAACATGTTGGAACTTCCAAAACATTGACACGGGATCATCCTAACCCGGCGTTGACCAGGGTCAACTCTAACTCGCTAACTTAACTAGCTTCTCCATCAATGACTCAATTTACACTCGAACCTTGCGGAAATCAACCCAATGACTTCAGTAAGTCATAGATCATACTAATGGGACTTGGGGAAGGGTCAACAAGGTTAAATGGGTCAATACACTATTATAACTAAACGGGTCGTTACAATTACCTTAGTATTCCGGGACTTGCGGCCATATTGGGATGAAATCTGAAGGGCCCAGGGGTGTTTTGGTACATTTTACGTTTCAACATTTCTTGAGTGTTTTAGGTTTCGGTACGTCTCATTTGCAACCACATGAGTCATATTTATGATCAAGGCACCAGGCTTGACTTCCTAAAATCGAAGCAAAGTCCAAAAAAGTGGTAGACGCAAAAGTGAAGTATAGGTTTTAAATGTGAGACCTCAGCCTAAGCTTCGTCCGCAAATGCAATGAATATTTCGCAATTGCCATGAGACATCAGACATTTAAATCCTAATTTTCGGGACATTAATTATTTTTGACAAACAATGGAGAATGGGCTCTCTATCTTGGATTCCAAAAGAATTATATTTCCAAGCTTATGCGTTATGTCTCAATATAATTTGTTTCGAAATTAATCTGTTGATTCGAGGGGTAACTTTTTAGTTGATCGACATTTAACTTTGATTTTTGGTATTCTAAAATTATGAGATTAGTCTTCTTAGATTAATCTGGGTCCATTATTTATGGCTTTTAATAGATTGAGGTCATTGGAATTCATTTGAGCAGTTTTGAGCGATTCAAGTGAAGTAGAGCTTGTTGTATTTAAAGCAAGTGAGACTTTTAACTCTTATATTAATTGCTTGCATTTCTTCGAGAGCATGACTTATGCATTGTTTGTATGCATGTAAAGTATCTAGTTTGTATGGAGGGCGTGCATGTTTCAACATCGAGGTCAGTGTCCCAGGATGTGTAACAAAATTATTTGATATAATAGTTAGCGGACTCTTGATGTATATGTGATTTCTTTCGTTGTTTAGAATATTTATCGCATTGTCAGCATCACACACATCCTTGGCACAATGTGTCTAGATCTTGTCCAAATAGTAGCTATATGTTATTGAACTAGTACCAGATAAGACAGATGAATGACGTACCGCGCCAGACGGGTCTGCCAAAAGACAACCAACGCTCCGAAAATAGGTAAGATACATGGATGAATGTACCATAAAAGTTCATATCAGTTATAAATAGTTTTTTTGCATCAGTATCATCATGATTCTTTTGTGTGATTATGTTCATGACTTCTATTTCAGTTGCATGACCATATATTGATGTCTAAATCTGTTATATATTTAGAACTTTAATTTTTTAAAGACTTGTCCTAGGGGTAAGCTGAGAGAGCGGGTATATAAATTTGCTGGGTTTTTCGATTCACGCTTCATATTTTATAGAGGACCTATTGAATGTGGTCAAGTAGCCAATTCATGACATCTAGTCTGATTCATAATTAAATTTAGGCCAAACCCATCGGCAGACACCTGTGATCGTCCACTTCTTTCACTTGAACACCTCAAGTGCTCCTTGTTCCTATGGAACACTTAGACTATCCGAATTTTGTTCTAATTAGGCACTTTTTTGATAATTAACTAATTTACAAAGTGTGTGAAAGACACTCGTGGTGACGTGGCATGATGACTAATTAAAAGAGGACGTGTGGCATTTGGTGCAAAATAATAATTTAAAAATAAATTATAAGAAAAAAAGAAAAGGAAAAAACTATTTTTAGCAAAATCATAAAAAAAAATACCTATTTTCTAAACCCACCACAGCCCCACCTACCCCACCCTCCTTCTCCTTTCTATCCTCTACTACTGCCTCACATCTTCTCTGACAACCACCATATGAGAACCACCACAAGCACCCGAAATGAGCTCTGAATCCGGCGACATCTCCTTTTTAAATTCAGGCGAGACGCATCTGTTTTGGGATTTACCATTTGAGGTCGCCAGTCTGGATTCACGAGCTTTAAACAATTTATTGCTGTACACCTAATTTAGAGGTTCCTATTCAATTTAAAGGGGAGGAATTAATTGAAGGTCCATATGAATTGGCCATTCTTGTTGGTGTTATATTGCTTGAATTTTTGTTATATTCTTTTTAAGTGAGCATTTTGAAGTTACTGCCACTGTTATCCTTGCTTGAAATGATCAATCCGTAAAATTTAGTGGAAGTAGTATTGGATTAAAGATTTAGGTCGTAAGGATCAATTGGAATAAGAACCACCATTGTCCATTAGAAACACCAATTTGCTGCTGCCGTCCATACCCACCATTGCCCTTTAAATCTCCATTGTTGAACTCAATTTGGCCAATAATTTGTTCACCATCTCCCCTCTTCATTAATTTTGAAACTAAAAATGGTGGGAGTAAAGAAAGGGATTGCTGAGAAGTTGGCCATGTTATTAAGAGAGAAGGGAAGGTTGGATGTTGGTGGCATTGCAGTGGCAGAGTGGTGATTTATGGTGGAGGAAGTGTGGAAGGAGGAAGAGATTAAAAAAAATAAAAAAATAGTAAAATTGAAACCCTTCACGCACTTGTTTGATGTGAAACCCACGCTACTTGTCAACTCAGCAAAAAGTGCCTAATTGAAGCAAAACTCGAGTAGTCTAAGTGCTTAATAGGAACAAAAGGCACTTGAGATGTTCAAGTGAAAGAAGTGGACGACCATAGGTGTCTGTCGATGGATTTGGCTTAGAAAAATTTATGGTGCACAATTAGAAAATAAAGTGCTAATACTTGTAATATATGTAAAAAACTGAAAATACATTTTAGATAAGTTTAAATAAAACAACATTCTTAAAATATATTGAGTTAAGAATGGACAAAATTGGACATCAATATTCATCATTTTCCCAATCACTCCCTCCAACATCTAGATTTAACAACAACAACATACCCTGTGTAACTAAAATGCAACATGAATGGCCAATTTTGTTTACTAAATGTATCCCACAAAATTGTCAAAGTGTTAAGTTGTTAATCAATAGAAATCGATAATTAGGATTTAATTATGACACTATCTAGGAGGTAGTATATGTAGTCATGAATCAACGTCTTGAGGACGTTAATACTCTCTTCGGTCCATTTTAGTTATCGTGTTTACTAAAAATTAGTGGTCCAAAATAATTACTATCATTTTAGAAATCAAATCAAAATATAATTAAGTATTTTTCCCTATTTTATCCATGGTATTAATAGCTCATGTGAGTAATCAATATTGATTACTTAGGGCTTGTTTCGAAAGTCACCCATGTACTCCCTCCGTTCACTTTTACTTATTCAGTATTTCATAAATAGATTTTCACTTTTACTTGTCACGTTTAGCATATCAAGATAAGGCAATTTATTTTTTCCTGTTTTACCCATAGTATCAATTACTCACTTCAAATCATTTTTGAAATCCAATAAAAATATGCACCAATTAATATGGGTACATTGGCAAATTATGCATTTCATTTATTATTTCTTAAACAACTTGAAAAGTCCAAAGTGGACAAGTAAAAGTGAACAGAGGAAGTAATTGCAATTGAGTGTAATTACACAGTTTGACATGAATGTCCGGCCAAATAATTACATGGTCAGCATGTAATTGAGTGTAATTGAAAGGTAGTAATTACACTCTTCAATTCTTTGTGGGGGGGGGGGGGGGGGGGGGGGTTATTGTGTGTAATTACAAGGTTACTTCTTAATTTCTTTCTTTTTTGTTTTTATTCTAATTTCTTTCCTTTTCAATTTATTTTTTATTTATAGAATTTTAATTTCCTTTTTATTTTCACATTATTTATCTTTCATTTTTCAAAATTTTCTTCTTGTGATTCCACGTAATTGCTCGTATATTTTAATTTTTTATTTATTTTTCTTTATTTTCTTCATTTGGGATAACTACATTATTAGTTTAGTTTTTGAAACTACGCCTCCTAATATTAGAAAAAATTATTCATTAACAACGTGGCATATTACAAGTGATGACATCAAAGTAGAATTTCGTTGTTGAAATGAGGTTATAGACTTATATTTTCCTTTTCTTTTTAATTATATTTATTTACTTAAGTAATGTTGGAATTTATTTTATGTTATATTGGAAGTTGACATAAGAGTATTATATTAAAAAAAAAAAAAGAAGTAGTTTTTGAATCTATGTTATATTTTCGGTTCCAATTACTTATTTTAGTAGAATTGACTTGTTATTTCACATCGTATGCTGTTCTTTTTTCAATTAGAATTGATATATTGTTTTTTTGTCAAACATTTGAATAATGTCATGACATTATATTTATAATATTAATCTTTTTCTCAAACATGCCATCCATGATTTTTACAAAATACATGCTTTTAGTTTTTGTAATTACTTAAATTAAAGTTACTTTGAGAAATATATACTCAATTATTTTTCACAATTAGTTACAAATATATGATAATTAATATCTAATTTAATATCTTTATAAAGGCACATATTTGTCAAATTGTGTAAGTATACTTGTGCAACCAAACAATACACGTGTAATTACGTTCTGACAAACAAGCAGGTCGTCATAATTACTATATTGTGTAATTACCAAGGTGTGTAATTACTACCTTAGTTATTACACCAATTCCAATTACCAGGTGGCTTTCCAATTTCCTCATGTTTGGTTAGTCAAAATGTCTTGGAAAATGTTCTCTAGGAAAACAAGTTCCTTGAAAATGACTTCCTTAATATAAGTAGGGAAAATAAGTTTCACAAATAACATTGCAAGTTCATTGTCTCCTCTCCACCCACCCAACACCCCAAACCCATACTCCTCGGCCTTTCCACACTTCCGAACCCCCACTCCCCACCCCATACACCACCCAAACTATCCCCCACCCTATCACCTAACCACCCCTACACCCCCGCCCCACCCCACCACTTAACCATCCCCTCCTACCCCACCCCCACTACCTCTCTCTCCACCCCTATAACCACCTACCGCACCCCCTACTCCTATCACGACCTACCCCAAACCCCTACCTCTCACCTCCCTACCAACCCCCTCCCCCCTATCTCTCAACTTTACAAAACTAGGCACTTTGTGAAAGTAGGGACTTTAAAAAATAGCCACTCTACAAATGTAATCACTTTACAAAAGTAGCAACTTTTTAAAAACATTACTTGCGAAAAGCAGCTACTTTTCAAAAATAGTCATTTTGCAAAAGTAGTCACTTAAGAAAATAGTCACTTTGTAAAATTAGTCACTTTTAAAAAGTAGCCAATTTTTATAAATAGTCATTTTGTGAAGTAGTTACTTTTTAAAACTAATTTCTTTGCAAATGTAGCGATTTTTAAAACTAACCTCTTTGTGAAAGTACTAAAATAACCATTTTTGCAATGTGTCCCTTCTAAGATAGTGGCCACTTTTGTAAACTAGCCATTTTTTAAAAGTGACACAAAATGGCTACTTTTGTAAAGTGGTCCTTTTTTTGAAAAGAGACAAAAGGTTGATATTTTTGCAAATTTGTATTTTCAGTTGTTTTTCAAGAAATATATTTTTGCAAAAATAGCCATTTTATGTCACTTTTAAAAAAATGGCCAATTTACAAAAATAACATTTTTTGTGTCACTTTTAAAAAATTATTAGTTTAAAAACATAGTTATTTTTTTGGGTTGTCTTTCAAAGTGCAAAGTAGTCTTTTTTTGTTGTTGTCTTAGAAAAAGGCCACTTGCAAAGGTAGGGTGTACGGAGGAAATTGGCAAACCGCACCAAACCGATAATCCGAATCAAACCGAGAAAAAAATTCAACTAGTAGTTTGGTTCAACTTGGTTTGGTCTTAAAAAGAAAAACCCGACCGCCATTGGTTTGATTTGGTTTTAACTAAAAAAAGTCAAATCGAACCAAACCAAACCGAACCGACATTACGTGTATATAATTTCAAAAATATTTTATATACAAAAATATTTATTTATAATGTAATAAATATTTCTTAATTTTTTTCATAGTTTTTTTTTTTTTTAACATATTATTTCAAATTTGGATTTAGAATTTTGAATGATCCAATGAGTTTTATAGCCCCGGGATGTTAGTAATTCAAATGAAACCAACAAAAATCAAATCAATACTAATACTCTAACACTAGGAATGACAATAATATTGGACATTTGTTCTTTAGTTTTATATTAGTTTAGACAATAAAAATACATAACTTAATTTTACCTTTTTCTTATCTAGTCATGTAATTAATACTTATGAGCAGTACTTATTTTAGCATGACTTAGTACTTAGAGTATGATCATTTTCTATATGCCTTATAAATTATCCGTATTTATTATAGCATGAATTGGTGCTTTTTAGATTATGATCATTTTATTTTATATGATTTCGTTAACTTTTTTATTGAATATTTTTGTACAATGTCATCTCTCATCTCATATTGTGTTATTTTCAAAAATATCTTTATTAGATAGTCGTATTTTACTAGGACTAGAGAAATATTTGAAGTACAAGTATATGTTTTGTATAAAGACTTTACCGAAAAAATCCAAAAAACCCGAGCAACCCGAATAAACCAAGAAAATCCGATATTGAAAAATCTGACTTTTGTTGGTTTATAAATTTTAAAATCCGATGCAATTAGTTTAGTTTGGTATTTGAATAACCCGAATCAACCCGGTCCATGCACACCCCTATGCAAAGGTATGCACATATTTGATTATCTTATAAAATAGCCACTTTGTGAAAGTAGCATCTTTTCCAAAATACGGGGTGGGGGTAGTAAGGAAGGTTTGGCGCGGGAGGGGGGGGGGGGGGTTGGAGGTTTGGAGGTGCGTGTGGTTAGGGGGTTGGATTGGTATTTCCATCAAACCAAACACTAGAAATGTTTTCCGGAAAAAGTTTTTTTCCACATCCAACCAAACACAAAAAAATAAATAAGAAAATCTCTTGTTTTCCAAGAAATCATTTTCCAGAAAAACATTTTCCATCATACTAAACACATCCTTAAAGTAGAAAACCTATGTGAAGAGTTTATACACATAATGTTATACTAGTTGTTTAGATTATCTCAACCTTGCTGTACTTTTATGAATATTTACTAGGAGTACTTATTAAAGATATGAATAAAAGCTCTTCTTATTAATAATTTTTTAAGAGACATGTAAAATAAAAACACGCTAACTAAAATAGACCCCAAGGAGTATATAGATTGAGCTACATAGATGATTTTCACATGTTCATATGATCTATGTGTACCACGGTAAAAAGAGGATGTCCAAAGTCAAGTTAGGAAGACTTGACGCTTGTTTTCTTAAATTTGCTTAAAGTAAGTTTGATCATCAAAATACAACACTTCACCCTTCATCCCAATACATGGTAAAAGATATGTGTAACTAAAAAATTTAAAATATATATCAGGACATAGGCTTGGTGATGTGGCATGTCTCCAGCATTTGCATTTATCTATTTTCTTAGAATTTTACTTTTAAAACCCTTAATTAAGTGCTCTAAAACTCCTAACTGAAGTCCTACTTAAACTACCAATCTGAACGGTCGCATCAATTTCATTTGGCATCAGTTAAAAGCCATCCGATCCATTTCTTTTCCCCTCGCTATCCCTCTATTTCAAATCACATTCATCAAACATTTAGTTGCAATATCCATTTCTAGAAAATTCTTAAGCAATTTACTACATAACGCTACCTCCAACATGGTCAATTCTTAAGGAATTGACACTGCTTTGTGTAATGTCTCTGGGAAAATATGGGCTTTTGTCAATGAAGATTACCAAGTCACAGTTATGATTGATAGTGTGCACTAGCTTACTCTAAAACTGCACAATGTGAATTCCGAAGAAGAGATGATTGTCACACTTGTATATGCAAAATGTGACAGAATGGAAAGAATTGAACTTTGGGACTCTTTGTATTATCTGGCTTCTGATATGACATTGCCATGGCTTGTTGGTGGAGACTTTAATGTCATATGTGATGAAGAGGAGAAGTATGGTGGCCTGCCAGTGTCTTTGAATGAAGTGGAGGACTTTAGACACTGCATAAATACATGTAACCTTACAGACTTGGGTTACAAGGGCAGTGTGTTCACTTGGTGGAATGGGAGAGGTTATGGAGATTGTGTGTTTAAAAGGTTGGATAGGTGCTTGGGAAATATTGAGTTTCAGCAGCTATTTCCAGGCCTGCAGATAACTCATCTGATCAAGCAAGGATCAGATCATTCCCCACTTTTCATAGAATGCAAGGACCAGGTTCCAAAAGTGAGAAAATCTTTCAAATTTCTCAATTTCTGGGCCAAACATGAAACTTTCATGGATATAGTCAAAACAAACTGGATAACTGAGGTGGAAGGCAATGCCTTCATGAAATTCAATTCCAAGTTGAAAAATATGAGGAAGGCACTGTCCCAATGTAGTAGAGCAACATTTGGAGACATTTTTCCAGCAAATCTCCAATCTTGAAGAAGTGATCAAAGTTCATGAAGGTCTGTTTGAGGAGAATCCAACTCTGCAGAATAGAGAAAAGTTGAGACAGGTGGAGGCTGAGCTGACTAGAGTATATGCTCTAGAAGAGGAATACTGGAAACAGAAGGCAGGTATGGAGTGGTTCCAAGATGGTGATAAGAATTCTAAATACTTTCACAATTATGTTAATGGTAGGAAGAAAATGCTTCAGCTGAAAAGGATTCAAAATAATCAAGGGCAATGGTTAGATGATGAAAATGATATTGCAGAGGAGGCTTTGAGATTTTTCCAGGATCAATTCCATCAGCAACCTGAAAATAGAGATCCTGCAAGATTTGATATCTTGCATCATGTCCCTTCTATGATCACAAGGGAACAAAATGAGGACTTGGTTGCAGGTCCTACCAAAGAGGAAGTGCAACTGGCAGTTTTTGGTCTGAGTAGTACTAGTGCAGGAGGACCTGATGGTTTCACAGGTCTGTTCTTTCAAACATGCTGGAATGTTGTTGGTGATGATTTATTCAACATAGTATGGGATTTTCTCAGAGGTGTTGACTTGCCTAGATACATAACTCACACACACCTTGTTCTTCTGCCTAAAAAGAAAGATGTTCAAACTTTTGGTGACATGAGACCAATAAGTTTGAGCAACTTTGTGAACAAGGTAATCTCTAGAGTTATACATGAAAGAATGGTGCATCTGTTACCAGACTTGATTTCTCAGAATCAGGCAGGTTTTGTGAGAGGCAGCAGTATAGGAGAAAACATTCTACTAACTCAAGAGATCATAACTGATATAAGGCTGAGAACTAACAAAGGCAAGAAGAATGGAATTGCTGTAGTGCCAAATGTGGTCATGAAACTAGACATGACAAAGGCCTATGATAGGCTGTCATGGCTGTTTCTTACTAAAGTACTGAGGAAAATAGGGTTTTGTGAAAGATTCATAGGTCTGATCCATGAGCTCATAGGTAACAATTGGTATTCAGTCCTTATAAATGGTCAGCCACATGGTTTCTTCCATTCTACCAGAGGGGTCAAGCAAGGTGATCCTTTATCACCAACCTTGTTTATTCTTGTTGCTGAAGTATTGTCAAGAGGTTTGAATGCAGTTCATGATAATCTGTGGTATACTGGCTTTGGTTTGCCTAAGTGGAGTCCAAAAATAAATCATCTAGCATATGCAGATGATACCATAATATTTATATCTTCTTGTGAGATCTCTTTGGCTTTAATAATGGATGTCCTAACTCAATATGAAAATGCATCTGGTCAGCTGATAAACAAGGAAAAAAGCTCAGTATATTTACATGACAAGGTTGATGAGGCAATTGTTTTAAAAGTTAAGAGAGTTACTGGCATCAGCAGACACGCTTTTCCTTTAATGTACTTAGGCTGTCCTATTTACTATAGTAGAGCATGCTTGGCCTTTTACTATGATCTGATCACCAAAGTAAGGAACAAGCTTCAGGGATGGAAAGGCAAATTGCTTTCATTTGGTGGAAGAGCCACTTTGTTGGCTCATGTATTACAGGCAATGCCAATCCATCTACTATCTGCTATGGATGCTCCTTCCTTTGTGATTAATAAGTTAAACAAGATATTTGCTCAATTCTTTTGGAGCAATTCTGTTGGTGAGGTTAACAGACACTGGGCTAAATGGCATAAGGTCTGTATGCCTAAGGAAGAAGGTGGACTTGGTTTTAGAAGGTTGGAGGATATGTCTATGGCCTTGTTTTCAAAACTCTGGTGGAACTTCAGAACCATGCCTTCTTTATGGAGTTCATTTATGAGCAACAAATACCTAAAAAGGAACAATCCAATTCTGGTACCTTGGAAACGAGGCTCTCATGTTTGGAGAAAAATGTTGAGAGCAAGGGATGCAATTGATCATCTCATTTGGTGGCAACTTAGAATGGGTTCTTCTTTATTTTGGTTTGACAATTGGTCTGGATTGGGACCACTCTATTTTCTTACTCCTCCTGATTTCTACTGTGATGAAAACATCAATAATGTTGCTGATGTGGTTATAGATGGCAGGTGGAATGAAAATATTCTGAGGAACTGTTTACCTGAGGAACTTGCTGAACATATACTGCATGAAGTACACCCTCCAAGTAGTCCTGATGAACTTGACAAGCCATGGTGGACACTGGAAGCTAGGGGTGAGTTTTCTGTGAAATCAGCTTGGGAATATTTAAGGTCTAGAGGCCAGCCTAGGGATGCATACAAGAAGATTTGGGTGAAAGGCCTTCCTTTCAAAATAGCCTTCTTGACGTGGAGGGTGTGGCACTTCAAAATACCTCTGGATGATGTGATTAGAAGCTGGGTATACCATATGCCATCAAAATGTTTTTGCTGTGCAGAACCTAAAGAAGAATCAGTACCACATATTTTTTTGAAATGCCAAACTGCTCAAAGGGCTTGGTCTTATTTCTCTGCTGCTGCTGGTATCAACATTGCAGACTTGAACTTGCATCAAGTGATTACAAAATGGTGGACTACTGATACACTAGCTAGACTGAAGCCTATTTTTTATGCTATCCCTTCTATAATCATGTGGGAGTTGTGGAAGAAAAGAAATGGGGACAAGCATGAAAATAAGGTTTCTACTAGCAGGGGGATATATCAAGCATCAAACAACATCCAACAATTAGTAAAATTAAGAAAACCAAGCATAAGATCTGTCCCTCATAGATGGTTGGAAATGTTGAAGATTCTGGAGAATGTTGTGCCAAAACTACAAATTACAAAAGTTCTGTGGACTTTACCTGCTGCAGGAATTTGGAAGTGCAATACTGATGGGGCCACTAGAGGGAATCCTGGCAGGAGTGCTTATGCTTTTTGTGTAAGAAATTCTGATGGAGACTTGGTTTATGCAAGGGCCAAGGAAATGGAGGAAACCACTAACACAGTATCTGAAGCAATGGCTTTGCTTAGTGCTGCAAGATTTTCTCTGGCAAAACATGTGTACTCCTTTATTCTTGAAACTGATTCTTTACTGATGAAAAAGATTCTGGATAGAGAATGGAAGCCTCCATGGAATATTATTCATGCAGTAGAGGAGATTTGGGATATAATGCACAATGCAGATGTTCAAGTACTGCACACAATGAGGGAAGGAAACCAATTAGCAGATCATCTTGCTAATTATGCACTGGATAATGGAGAAGTGAATGTAGCCTCTTTTGCAGAACTAGACTCAACAGGAAGGAGGATTCTCAATAGTGACAAATTGCAGTGTCCCTACTTGAGAATTAGAACTGTCAAAAGATATTGCCGATGGATGATGAAGCTGCAGATCTGAGTTGGAGTTGGTCCTGTACTGATAAATATCACTCATCATGTTCAAGTCCTTTTGGGGGAGAACATGATGAGGTCTCATACACTAACAGTTGTTTCCATTTTGCAGGTACACATTATGCATGGAAACTGGAAGTCTACAAGTTTTCTGGAAATTCTACTGGTTTTTGTATCATTGATCCTATTAAAATTGGAAAGGATATAATACATACTGAGTTGAATTTTCATTTTTCCCAAGTTATTCAAATACTTAGCACCATTGATCCTATTCACATAGGAGATGACATGGTCCATCTGTTAGATTACATTCACCAGAAGATCAACTTTCTGAGGCTAACTTGGAACTCTAAGGATAAATTTCAAGTTATAAACAAAGCTGATCACATGCTTTGTCCTATTGATCCTATTCACATAGGACATGATATGGGAACATCAGAAGTTGATTGGATGATGGTACTGGACTCATACAGCAGAGAGACAAGAAGAAATCAAGATGGCTTTGTAAGACTATTTCTTGGGAATACCATGATTCTGCACAGTGATCACTTGAGGATGGTAGGTAGTCAGGAATTTCCAGAATTGCTGTTATGGGAAGTAAGGCAAATCCTTACAGTGACAATCAGTTCCTATATGATGACAAATCCTTATGCAGTGGTATTAGCACTTTGTGCTCAATCTGCAGAGGAGATGACATTATATGGAAGCTGGTGTGGCTGTATCAGATGTTCAAGTTATATATGGCAGATAGTTTCAAGCAGGAAAGGAACAAATTCAGTGTTAAGATCACTCAAATCATCATGTAGCAAGTTGGGATCATGCATGCAAAATCTCAGGCAGTTAGTATCCAGCAGTATATCATATGTATATTGCAGTATACTACCTGAGTTTTGGAGGATAACTCTTGTGTTACTGATAGACAAAGGACATACATGTGCATTCATGAGTTTCTACAGGATTGCAGGCCCTGATATACACAACTACATTGCTGATATACAAAGATATACAACTGATATTGGAGTGTTGGCCAACTTATGCATCAATGGATCTAACTTGGGACATATTTTGGTTGACAAGAGGAAGAACAACATTCACATATGAATAATAAATGGGATTAGCAGTTCATCTACTCAAGTTTTAGTCTTTTACCACTTTCTTATTTTAGCAATTTGTATTTCCAACTTAAGTCATCCTATAAGACTTAGGTTGGTCCTTAGTTTAATTCTTGCATTTTTATTAGCCACTTTGTCAATCTTTGTAAAGACTCCTTAATTTGTTGCTTTGAGAAAATTTATAAAATCAGCCCTAGGCTCACAAGCCTAGTGGAATGTATTGAAAAAAAAAAACATGGTCAGTGACCAATGCTTAATTGATGAATTCATCATACTCTAGATTGCTTGCAACATTGTAGTCTCTAAATTCATGCGGGAGAAACCTTTTTTTTTTTTTTTTTTTAATTCTGGGGTTATATTTATATAATTGTTTGCTTTGACGACCAAAGAAAAGAAAAGAGATATTTACATTTTACAATGCAAAGGCCGGAGAAAACAAACCACTCTACAAAACTCCTTTGTTTTCGATGCCGCTTTAAATGTCGAAACCTTGCTTTATGGAAACTAAGGTTAGAAGGTGAGTCACTTTATACTCCATTCATTACTTGCGATCATGTTGTACCATCTATTGCATATTTTTGAAATATTGGCTCGTTTAAAATGGTAACTTTGATTAATATTTTGTCACGACCCAGCTAGGGGCCGTGACGGGTACCCGGGGCTGACCACCGAGCACCGCTCGTTCTACTACTCATCATACTCATTAAACCTCTTTTTTTTCCGTTCATAAACTTATAATCATAAGAAAATCATTTTCATTACAGCACATAAATACTTTTATATACATAAGCCCTTTTGCTATCAAAAGATAATGTACACATATCTACGTATATACAATAGTGACCTTGTGAGACCATATAACCCACACATACGTACCTACGAGCCTCTACTAGAGTACTAGACATATGGATGAGACAAGACCCCGTCGTGCCCAATATATTTATACATATGTATATACACAAAAGTATAAGCCCGATTAACACCTCCGGAATAATGGAGTGCTTCTGCAAATCTGCTGATAGCTCCTAAAGGTATGCACTGTCTCCCTGTGGGCATGAACACAGCGTCTAAAGAAAACGGGCGTCAGTACGAATATTGTACTGAGTATGTAAGGCATGAATGAAACAAACATAATAGAGAAATCATAAGTCATGAGGTGAAGGCAAAACCTGCGCGACCTTAAAGGATGAATGCATTTCATACATATACCACATATACATAATCGTCGTACATGAATCATCATAGCGTATACATCATCACGTCATATAATTCATCATCATAATACTGTATCTACTCATAAACATAAAACGTTATCCGTATTCGGCCACTTAGGGCTCGACAATATCCGTATTCGGCCACATGGTGGCTCGACAGTATCCGTATTCGGCCACATGGTGGCTCGACAGTATCCGTATTCGGCCACGTAGTGGCTCGATAGTATCCCATACATATCTTCCATATTCGGCCACATAGTGGCTCGACCATGTCACATGCATCACACAAGGATCAATATATCTCATTATTATCATGGTCCTCGTATACATCTCATAAGCTTATCGTAACCTTTCATTAATGCACACATTTAAATTCAAAGACAATTTATGAAAGTCACATCGTATTCGTAGCATGAATTTCATATAATTATCGTATGTTAGTCTTCATAATCTTAAGGCTTAAGCTCAGCATTACCACTATCGTTTATATAGCATATCTCTTACCTTTATCTCATATGAAATCTTCTATAAACATAGACTCATAACTTTACGGAACATTGGTCATAGAACACGCATTAAGGCTTATAGACAATCTATAACAATGGCGGGGTGACATAAGGTCGAGAACCCCCGAGTCCATTATGGAGCATTCATAAGCATTATGCCTCACCTTGAAGGAATTAACATATAAGGTGAGTGTAGTCAATGGACAATATCAATGGAGCATAATATGGATCATCAGCCTTGTAGAACTATGATATTGTAGGCCTTAGTATCTTTAGACTTAGACTCATCATCGTCAGTACTGCATTCGTAACATGCCTCTTATCTTATCCCATATGGCTATTCATAAACATAGGCTCTTAGTTTTCCGAAAAGTAGGAAAGTCATGGAGAGGTAAGGAAAATACTATCATAGGAATCATATAAGGATCATTAACTTCGTAGGAATATCATATCACGAGATTTATGACTTCTAGACTTAGATTCATTATCAACATCGTCATGCTCGTAACATGTCTCTTTTCTTTATCTTGTGATGCTCTTTATAATCGTAGACTCATAGTTTCTGATGCGTAGGGAAAATCAGGAAGAAGGAAGGAATATCATATCATGGGATTCATGCCTTGGAAAGAAGGGACTAGCCTTACATAACTTTTTCATTTAAGCAATCTAGCGTTCGCTTTTTCCCCTTCGATGTCACGCCTCTACCTTCAAAAGAGGATCCGTACTAACATTAGTCAATCAACCATAAGAACGCACTACTATTTCTAGAGAAAATTGGCAGAACTTCCTTTGTTTCTACTACTTTTCCCATGTCTCATTTCAACTACCAAACATTCACAACAACACTCACAATATTGTATCAACAATCGTCATTTATCTACATTTACCACATTCCACCATTTTTTTCCAATTTCTCCACATTTACGGGTTTTTGCTCACCATCACATTTTCTCATACATCACACCTATTTTATGGTCTACACGTCATTTATAACATATTTATACTCCCAACTCATCAACATTCATAATTCAATCCAACTATCATTCAACTATGGCACTATTCACATTTTATGACCCATTTTCCATGTCTTTCTACAATTCAAGCATCTTAGCTTTTTAATACCTTAAACAACATGCTAAAGTCATAAAACTTACCTTAGATGGTGGTGGAACAAGCCTAGAGTGGAATCACTTCTTTAGCACCAAAACCCTTCTTCACCTCTTTTGGAATGAGATGACTTCCAATTAGGTTTCATACACTTTGTTTCATAGATTTGGTGTTGATGATCATTGATTTCCTTGGTATTCTTGTGGTTGAAGTGTTTGGAGTGTTCTAGAGATTTCTTGAAGGTTATAGATGAAGTATGAATGAAAATGAATGAGAAAGTCACTTATAATAATCACAAAATCTGATTTTTAATGAACAGTCGTCGGGGTGTACAGTGGTCGTAAACCACAGTTTACGGACCGTATACTAGTTTACGGGACATATAACGTGGTCGTATTTAAGCATATCAAAAACAGAAAGGTTTGCTGGAGGTCATGATGGTTTACGGCCACAGTTTACGGGCCGTATTTCAGTTTATGGTCCATAAACTGGGTCGTATTTTACCATTTAAACTTTGGACGGAAAGTTGAAATTTTTGGAACGTTGGAGGACGATGGCAGTATACGGTACGTAAATCACTTTACGGGCCGTATTCTGTTTTACGACCACTTGCTGAATTGAAATTCTACAACTTTCTTATTTCCAAAAATTCATGAATAGTCATTCCCTACTAAGTAAAACATCGTACACTCATACTCTTCGTTGGTCAATTCATTTTACGTTCACGGAGAAATTTCCGAGGTGTAACATTTTGACTAGGTATAAAAACTGTTAGTGTATACGGTAAAAATCGGACTTATTCTAGACCGGTGAGACCGGGAATCGAGGGAAGAAAGAAACAAGCAAGAGCATGAAGACTTTCTTTCGGACCGGAGGTATCGCACTAGGAGTGGCTGATCCGAAGAAAACGAAGGAAATCGTTTGGTCCGGTTTTTCCATAGCCGGGTAGATTGTGGCCGTTGGTCCGGGTAATCCGTTACATAAATGCCACGCGTCAAGACCATTCTGCCACATTGTACTGCCAGTCGTACGGGTGTCAGACCGTACGACTCAACCTTATCCTTTTAGGGTTTCCTTTATTCAAATGGGCTTGATGTTGTATAAGGCCGACAAGGAAAAACTATAAATAGGGGACATTTCCCTACTTTTGGGGGTTGGCTTCTTCAGATCTAGAACATTGTAATAGCAAAATATATAAAATATCTCCCTCTCATTCCCTGATTTTGGTCCGGATTTAGTGTGTTCTTCTTTAGCTTTATTCAATCAAACAATATTCATACTTTATTTAATATATACATTTAGTGTAAATCATCGATTATTATTCATTTGCTCGCAGCAGATCCATATATATATATTCTCTTCCAACCAAATAAATTAAAGCTCACTCACAAATTCAATTGATTACCTAAATTCGGGATAAACAGTTTGGCGCCTACCGTTGGGCTAGGATGATAGTGGTCTTTGACCTTGGTTTCTATCACTTACTCGCTAGGATCGAAAAAATCTTTTGTTCGTAAAAAATGGACCAAATGGTTAACAGTGGACAATCTGGTCACGTCAACAACAACGAGACTGTGGCTGAAAATAAAGACAGTGGGCCATGAGGATTACCAGCAAATCCCGCCGATCCAAACCCCGTTAATTCGAGGGAGGGCCTCAACCGGCAAAACACCGTGAATCAGGAGAACGCCGCCCCGCCGGCCACCGATCCTTTAAATACTCACAATTCAATTACTTTGTCCAGATGATAATATTGACTTACGTTTAATTTTTGAAATGTTGCAGGAACAGAGAGCAGCTATTACCGAACAAGGAGTCGCAATAGCCCAGCTGCAAAGCAAAAGTGATAAAACGACCCCGGAGAGGACGAAAGGTGTTGCTGAACTCAGAAGGGACGAGACGCGGATGGTCAAGAGCAATGGGTCCGGAGCTGGTTCATCCAACGAAGTTATGAGAATGCTCGAAACATTGGCGAAGCGGGTAGACTCGACCGAGAAGAGGGTGGAAACATATAACTCTTGAGTGGACCAAATCCCGGGGGCTCCGCTTATTCTGAAAGGACCGGATTTGAAGAGGTACATTCAGAGGCCTTTTCCTCCGAGTGCAGCTCCAAAATTAATCCCGAAGAGGTTCAAAATGCCGGATATCCAGAAATATGACGGCACAACGGACCCTCAGGAACATGTGACTTCATACACCTGTGCTATAAAAGGCAATGATGTTGAAGAGGATGAAATTGAATCCGTGTTGCTGAAAAAGTTTGGGAAAACTCTGTCAAAGGGAGCATTGACTTGGTACGACCATCTGCCCGAGCATTCAATCACTTCCATCGAAATGCTCGCCGATGCGTTCATAAAAGCTCATGCCGATGCCAAAAAGGTGCAGGCCCGTAAGGCAGATATTTTTCGCATAGCCCAAAGGGATGATGAGTTATTTCGTGAATTTGTCAACCGATTCCAGAGGGAACGAATGGAGCTCCCTCCGGTTCCGGAGGAATGGGCTGCACAACCTTTTACCAAAGGGCTCAATCCTCGGAGCTCAACGGCCTCATTTAAACTAAAAGAAAACTTGCTGGAATACAAGGCTGTGACCTGGGCGGATGTCCATAACAGATACGAGTCAAAGATTCGGGTAGAAGATGATCAACTCGAGCTTCCCCCGGGGCCCGTGAATATGAGAAAATGCTCGGAGAGATCGCGAAAGAATTACGAGTCGGAGTCCAGACCATCGAGGGAAAGGTATCGGCCATACTCTCATTTGGAAAAGCCAAGCTTCAGGTTGGAAAAATCAAGGGTTGGCCCGAGTCAATTCTCCGGTCGGGGTGATAAACGGGCCGAGCGCTCGTCGAACAGTCGAGGTCTCTCATTTAGGAGCGATGCCGGAAGATCGGCCAGCAACAAAGACTTGCCAAGGATATCGGAGTACAACTTCAACATCAACACTTCGGACCTCGTCTCAGCTGTTGGTTGTATCGGGGAAGCGAGATGGCCGAGACCACTAAGGTCAGACCCGGGCCAACGGGACCGGAGCGTGATGTGTGAATATCACGGAACCCACGGACACAGAATTAAAGACTGTCGCCAGCTAAGAGAGGAGGTGGCTCGGTTACTGAAGAATGGCCACCTCCGAGAACTGCTAAGTGAACGGGCTAAAGGCCACTACAAGGAAAGGGAATCTCATAAACGGGCCGAACCAGTAGAACCTCACCATATAATCAACATGATAATCGGAGGTACCGATACCCCTCGAGGTCCGGTGATGAAATGGACGAAGGTTTCTATTGTGCGTGAGAAGCGCAGCCGGGATTACTTACCTGAGGGTTCCATCTCTTTCAACAACGAGGATGTAGAAGGCATCATTCAACCGCACAATGATGCATTGGTAATCTCTATTCTTATTTTTAAATCACAAGTTAAACGTATTTTTATTGACCCAGGTAGCTCGGCCAATATCATCCGGTGGAGAGTGGTTGAACAGCCAAGGCTACACGATCAGATCGTACCGGTGACCCGAGTGCTCAGGGGGTTCAACATAGCGAGTGAAACCACGAAGGGGGAGATCTCTTTGCCGGTCAACATTGATGGCACTATCCAACAAACGGTGTTCTATGTAATCGAAGGAGATATGAAGTATAATGCATTGCTGGGTAGACCTTGGATACATAGCATGAGGGCCGTGCCATCGACATTACATCAGCTGCTGAAATTCCCGACCCCGGAGGGGATAAAAACCATCCGAGGCGAACAACCCGCTGTAAGGGAGATGTTCGCGGTCGAAGGAGCATCGCCTCTTCCCAAAAAACTGGATAAAAAAGAAGATGAGTCAACTGGGGGCAAGGACTCCAAATAGCAACTAAAGTACACGGGTTCGACAACGGAGCAGAAGGGGTTGGACCCGGGGTATGAAGAGGATGATTTCGGTGTACCCAGATCGTTTGTCCTGCTGGATGACTCGGATGCAACCAAGTCAACAGTAGAGGAGTTGGAGCAAATCATCTTGTTCGAATATCTACCGGATAGAAAGGTATACCTGGGCACGGGGTTAACTTCGGAGCTCAGGAACAAGTTAATTAAATTCCTTTAAGCTAATGCCGATTGCTTTGTATGGTCCCATATAGATATGACAGGTGTGCCACCGGAGGTAACAACTCACAAGCTCAGCCGAGACGGGAGTTTCCCCCCGGTGAAGCAGAAGAGAAGGCCCATGGCAGAGGCAAAACACACCTTCGTAAAGGATGAGGTAACGAAGCTTTTGAAAATAGGCTCTATCCGGGAGGTAAAGTACCCGGACTGGCTAGCTAACGTAGTAGTGGTGCCGAAAAAGGGTAATAAATTTCGAATGTGCGTTGATTATAAAGATCTAAACAAAGCATGCCCGAAGGATTCTTTTCCATTGCCTCACATCGATAGAATAATCGATGCGACGGCCGGGCATGAGATGTTAAGTTTTCTCGATGCATACTCTGGGTATAACCAAATCCGGATGCACCCGGAGGATTGAGAGAAAACATCCTTTATTACCCGGTATGGGACTTACTGTTACAATGTCATGCCTTTCGGATTAAAAAATGCCGGTGCAACTTACCAACGCCAAGTTAACGGAATTTTCGAAGAACAAATAGGGAAAACAATAGAAGTTTATATTGACGACATGGTGGTCAAGTCCCTGGAAACAGAGGACCATTTAAAGCATTTGCAGGAAACTTTCGATGTACTCCGCAAGTACAACATGAAGCTTAACCCGAAAAAATGTGCCTTCGGTATCTGTTCTGGAAATTTTTTGGGTTTCATGGTGTCAAACCGAGGGATTGAAATCAACCCGGATAAGATCAAAACCATTGAGGATATCGAGGTGGTGAATAACGTCAAAGGAGTGTAGAGGCTTACCGGAAGGATTGTCACGACCCAACCCCGTGGGCCGTGACTAGTGCCCGAATTGGGCACCCGAACACAATCACAAATCCGAGTGGCAAACAGATAACTTATACCGACACAAATATCAAACACTGCCTCAGATTATATCAAACCCATCCAGGTATATAACAGAAGCCGACAAGGCGGTGTTTCAAATTTATAAGATTTTCAAAGAAAATTTCGGCAGAGTTTCCTTTGTTTTTCGGACTATCCAAAATAACCCTGTACACAGCAAATACCAACAAAGGCCACACAGGGCCAACAGAACAACATATACATGTGCGAGCCGACAAGGCTGCCATAACGAATAGAGTCATGCAAACACATCCGTACAGAAGTAGGCACACACACCCACAAATACGTCTACAGACCTCTAAACAGACAAACCGAATCATATGGCGGGAAAAGGCCCCGCCGTGCCCCTGAACAAATACATATATACATAGCGAACGAATATATACCAAAATGTGTGCTCTGAAATGAGAAGAGCACTCCAAACAGCAGAAGAGGGTGTCCTAAATGGGTAGATCACCAAACTGTGCGTCTGTACCTGCGGGCATGAAACGCAGCCCCCCGAAGAAAGGGGGTCAGTACGAAATATGTACTGAGTATGCAAAGTAGAATATACAGAAAGCAAATCTGAGACATAAACGAAATGGAAGTACCAAACATAAGTGCAAATCCAACATATCAAAATTTGCTTACTTTCAAAAATATGTAAGTAATGCATAGGATACAGAAGAATATGGTCGCCCACCCGTCGATGACGCCATAACACAGCATAACACCAGAAAGTTTCAAATCTCCGTATCCCCGTCACATATCACATCACCACATAACGCCATACACAGCATAACACCAAATATAGGTGGAACCCGACCCTCTTTTGCGAGTAGCTCGGTGAACCATAAACACAGCATAACTCCGGAGTATATCAAAGTGCGCACGATAACAGAACCGGCCCGGGAACCGGCGAAAGATATAACAGAACGCACGAGCAGAGTCATGAGTAACCATATGCATAAAACCATTATCATAGACTCAAATATAAGTAAATGACCATACTTGAAATTCGAAATGTTAATCATGCCAAATTCTTTCAAAAGTCGTCCGAATTACATAAAGGAAAGTCGCGGGACCCACGGACGGGCATTGACCCGAGTCGGGCCCGCCTATGGAAAATATACTCATTATATGCCATATAAACTTCTATAAAAATATTGAAGCAATCCGAGCCTTTCTGTGAAAGATATGACGTTCACAAATTACGAAATTCTTTAAAGTGAAACCTTTTTATGCAAAGTTAGGAAAGCGATTATTTCAAAGACGTAATGGTTCATACTTTTATCAAATCAAACATAAGAGTGCCAAGGAATATATATAGATCATATCATGCTCGGATTTCGAATCATAGGATTTTCCTAAAGGCTCGTAATCTAGCCTATCCAAAACTAAGGCATGCCAAAAGAAAGAAAGATTGCTTTACATACCTCGTACGCGCTCCAAGTTTGCCCAACTAAAGTTAATCCCAACCTACGTCTCGGGCTCCCCAAGGCCTATGAATACGCCAACGAATATCAAACATTAGCCATAGGTACTTAAGCCATTTATTCCAAACTAATTCTAAATTCTACAGAAATTTGGGCAGCATTTCCCCTGTAAATAGGCCAACCCGAGAATTTAACTCTTCCAAAATCAACAACAACAACCACAATAACCAACCTAGTAACATTGATAACCAATTCGAAAGGCAAAATAATAATAGTAACTCTCTTTTACATCATTCAACAACTTTCATAAATTCAACTCGACGACTTACCTTCAAGCCAACATCGATGCTTATATATTTAAATACTAACCCGAATCCATACCAACAATACTTAAAGACATTCTAAGCAATTCATACAACATTTCCAACAATCCAAAAAATTTCCCTTCCTTTCCACATAATGTAACTCTTCCATTCTAACTTCACACCATCCAACTAATATCAACATTTTTTTCCATATTCATTAACTAACTCAAGATTACCCAAACATATTTCAATAACATTTTAAACAATATCCAAGGATTCGAACCATTCCGCCCATTTCCATATTCCATTCGAAACTTCTACAATTGCAACGAAACTACCAAATCGCATTGTTTTCTTCCAAATTCATTAATAACAACCATAGTTCACATTTAGCATCTTACTTTCATAATTGCATAAAAATTATATAAAAATCACATAATTTCTCATAACAACATACAACCAATTTCAACACCAACTCATCTCATTAACCCTTTATCTACGTCATCAATGTCACAACGACACCTCTAACAAGCTAAATAAATTTTAATTCACCATTCTCTTTCATTACTATGGCTCACAGCCACACTCCTCTTCACACACCCACACGACCTCTATAAAGTTTCTAACCATTAATTTCCTTCATTCTCATCACATAACCCATGATAACAACAACAATAATCATATGAACATAATCATACCCTCAATCCTTTCAATTTAGCAAGGATAGCAATATGTCCATAAAACAACACAACTTTAAATTTAACCATTTAATTCCTACATAATGCTACTAAAATCAATTCCTCATTCTTACTCAAAACACCCCCCTTACACGGCTCAATTTATAATTCAACATCAACATACATAACCCGTTTGTATTCAACACACATCTACCAAGCTATACAAGTCTAAACTACCTCCAAAACATGTAGAAAAGAATTAAATCTTACCTTAGAGACAAGCTCTAATTTTTCACCATGAAATGTCTTCAAGAAAGCCATGGCCGTGAGTTGCCATGGCTACCATGAGCTCCATCTTTTTCCTCCTCTTAATCTTCAAATCTTTCCAATTAATTGTGTAGAAGGGGGCAAAAACGGGCTGGCCGTGAACAGTGGCAGCGTGAACAGTAGCGCCGCCGTGAATAGTGCGCCGTGAACAGTAACGCCGCCCGTGAATAGTGCGCGGGAACTTCTTTCTCTCTCTAGGCTTGAGAGCCCTTCTCTCTAAAACCTAATTTGCAAGATTAATTTGTGGAATATGTGATGACTTAGTCATCCACTTATACTTATATATTATCTTTACAAAGTGGACATGTGTCAATTTTCATGACATGTGTCCATCTTTATTCAAGTCCAACCAAATCTCGCCACGTGTCGTGGGGCCAACTTTTCGATAATTAGATTAATTAATCACTAATCCCCACTTAATAATCTAATCATGGTAAATTAATCCCAACTTTCCATTAATATTTTTACACTAAGTAAAATTCATAAGCAATTCATTTTCTAATAGAGACCGGAAATTAAAGATTTCTGTTTCGTGCCCGAAAATGATCCCGTCTTTAACTTGAGTCGATTCTCTTGCGAATAACTCGACGTATAAAATTACGGGATATAACATCCTCCCCCCCTTTAGAACATTCGTCCTCGAATGTTAAACTTGTCCCATAGGGTCTTACAAAAATTTCGGGGGAATCTCTTTCATTGCTATCACATGTAGTCTCTTTCTTAGCATACCAATATTCTTGTACACCTTGTATAAAATATATCCAATCTTAGTCGTAGTCTTTCCTTCTCTTGGTTCATTCTGCTTTTCATATCTCATCCTCCTTTTATTTCTAGGAAAATTTTGGCAGTATTTCCTCTGTATTTCTTACTATCCCAAAACCTGGACGCAGGAAATACCAACAATGCCTCACAGGGCCAACATATATATATATATATATATATATATATATATATATATATATATATATATATATATGTATACATTATATCGTATCATAGCTGCACAGGGCTCCCAATTTCAAGTAAAAGTATACAGATGTCGAGACTTACCTTACATACATAACTCAAATGACACCGGTGGCATTTTCCTATTTATTGCCCTTTTCGATCTTCACTTTACATTTTTAATCATACTTCAAATAACTTCCCCAATACACCTTTTTCGCACCATTACTTACCTGTGTACTGTGTAGCTTCCCATATCATCAGTCACTGTCTTCTGTCGATACCGTTCTTCGGCTGAAATCAAGGGTTAGTAACAAAAAAGGAATTCATTTCCTACGGCTGGCTCTATCGCACGATCTAAGATCCAAAGAAAGGTAACATCCTAAATGTCCTGTAGCCTCATGTTTATAGATGTGGTGCACAACACACCGATAAACAAGACTCTACTAGACACGGTCTGTAGACATTCCGAGGACAAACCGCTCTGATACCACTTCTGTCACGACCCAACCCCGTGGGCCGTGACTAGTGCCCGAATTGGGCACCCGAACACAATCACAAATCCGAGTGGCAAACAGATAACTTATACCGACACAAATATCAAACACTGCCTCAGATTATATCAAACCCATCCAGGTATATAACAGAAGTCGACAAGGCGGTGTTTCAAATTTATAAGATTTTCAAAGAAAATTTCGGCAGAGTTTCCTTTGTTTTTCGGACTATCCAAAATAACCCTGTACACAGCAAATACCAACAAAGGCCACACAGGGCCAACAGAACAACATATACATGTGCGAGCCGACAAGGCTGCCATAACGAATAGAGTCATGCAAACACATCCGTACAGAAGTAGGCACACACACCCACAAATACGTCTACAGATCTCTAAACAGACAAACCGAATCATATGGCGGGACAAGGCCCCGCCGTGCCCCTGAACAAATACATATATACATAGCGAACGAATATATACCAAAATGTGTGCTCTGAAATGAGAAGAGCACTCCAAACAGCAGAAGAGGGTGTCCTAAATGGGTAGATCACCAAACTGTGCGTCTGTACCTGCGGGCATGAAACGCAGCCCCCCGAAGAAAGGGGGTCAGTACGAAATATGTACTGAGTATGCAAAGTAGAATATACAGAAAGCAAATCTGAGACATAAACGAAATGGAAGTACCAAACATAAGTGCAAATCCAACATATCAAAATTTGCTTACTTTCAAAAATATGTAAGTAATGCATAGGATACAGAAGAATATGGTCGCCCACCCGTCGATGACGCCATAACACAGCATAACACCAGAAAGTTTCAAATCTCCGTATCCCCGTCACATATCACATCACCACATAACGCCATACACAGCATAACACCAAATATAGGTGGAACCCGACCCTCTTTTGCGAGTAGCTCGGTGAACCATAAACACAGCATAACTCCGGAGTATATCAAAGTGCGCACGATAACAGAACCGGCCCGGGAACCGGCGAAAGATATAACAGAATGCACGAGCAGAGTCATGAGTAACCATATGCATAAAACCATTATCATAGACTCAAATATAAGTAAATGACCATACTTGAAATTCGAAATGTTAATCATGCCAAATTCTTTCAAAAGTCGTCTGAATTACATAAAGGAAAGTCGCGGGATCCACGGACGGGCATTGACCCGAGTCGGGCCCGCCTATAGAAAATATACTCATTATATGCCATATAAACTTCTATAAAAATATTGAAGCAATCCGAGCCTTTCTGTGAAACATATGGCGTTCACAAATTACGAAATTCTTTAAAGTGAAACCTTTTTATGCAAAGTTCGGAAAGCGATTATTTCAAAGACGTAATGGTTCATACTTTTATCAAATCAAACATAAGAGTGCCAAGGAATATATATAGATCATATCATGCTCGGATTTCGAATCATAGGATTTTCCTAAAGGCTCGTAATCTAGCCTATCCAAAACTAAGGCATGCCAAAAGAAAGAAAGATTGCTTTACATACCTCGTACGCGCTCCAAGTTTGCCCAACTAAAGTTAATCCCAACCTACGTCTCGGGCTCCCCAAGGCCTATGAATACGCCAACGAATATCAAACATTAGCCATAGGTACTTAAGCCATTTATTCCAAACTAATTCTAAATTCTACAGAAATTTGGGCAGCATTTCCCATGTAAATAGGCCAACCCGAGAATTTAACTCGTCCAAAATCAACAACAACAACCACAATAACCAACCTAGTAACATTGATAACCAATTCGAAAGGCAAAATAATAATAGTAACTCTCTTTTACATCATTCAACAACTTTCATAAATTCAACTCGACGACTTACCTTCAAGCCAACATCGATGCTTATATATTTAAATACTAACCCGAATCCATACCAACAATACTTAAAGACATTCTAAGCAATTCATACAACATTTCCAACAATCCAAAAAAATTTCCCTTCCTTTCCACATAATGTAACTCTTCCATTCTAACTTCACACCATCCAACTAATATCAACATTTTTTTCCATATTCATTAACTAACTCAAGATTACCCAAACATATTTCAATAACATTTTAAACAATATCCAAGGATTCGAACCATTCCGCCCATTTCCATATTCCATTCGAAACTTCTACAATTGCAACGAAACTACCAAATCGCATTGTTTTCTTCCAAATTCATTAATAACAACCATAGTTCACATTTAGCATCTTACTTTCATAATTGCATAAAAATTATATAAAAATCACATAATTTCTCATAACAACATACAACCAATTTCAACACCAACTCATCTCGTTAACCCTTTATCTACGTCATCAATGTCACAACGACACCTCTAACAAGCTAAATAAATTTTAATTCACCATTCTCTTTCATTACTATGGCTCACAGCCACACTCCTCTTCACACACCCACACGACCTCTATAAAGTTTCTAACCATTAATTTCCTTCATTCTCATCACATAACCCATGATAACAACAACAATAATCATATGAACATAATCATACCCTCAATCCTTTCAATTTAGCAAGGATAGCAATATGTCCATAAAACAACACAACTTTAAATTTAACCATTTAATTCCTACATAATGCTACTAAAATCAATTCCTCATTCTTACTCAAAACACCCCCCTTACACGACTCAATTTATAATTCAACATCAACATACATAACCCGTTTGTATTCAACACACATCTACCAAGCTATACAAGTCTAAACTACCTCCAAAACATGTAGAAAAGAATTAAATCTTACCTTAGAGACAAGCTCTAATTTTTCACCATGAAATGTCTTCAAGAAAGCCATGGTCGTGAGTTGCCATGGCTACCATGAGCTCCATCTTTTTCCTCCTCTTAATCTTCAAATCTTTCCAATTAATTGTGTAGAAGGGGGCAAAAACGGGCTGGCCGTGAACAGTGGCGGCGTGAACAGTAGCGCCGCCGTGAATAGTGCGCCGTGAACAGTAACGCCGCCCGTGAATAGTGCGCGCGGGAACTTCTTTCTCTCTCTAGGCTTGAGAGCCCTTCTCTCTAAAACCTAATTTGCAAGATTAATTTGTGGAATATGTGATGACTTAGTCATCCACTTATACTTATATATTATCTTTACAAAGTGGACATGTGTCAATTTTCATGACATGTGTCCATCTTTATTCAAGTCCAACCAAATCTCGCCACGTGTCGTGGGGCCAACTTTTCGATAATTAGATTAATTAATCACTAATCCCCACTTAATAATCTAATCATGGTAAATTAATCCCAACTTTCCATTAATATTTTTACACTAAGTAAAATTCATAAGCAATTCATTTTCTAATAGAGACCGGAAATTAAAGATTTCTGTTTCGTGCCCGAAAATGATCCCATCTTTAACTTGAGTCGATTCTCTTGCGAATAACTCGACGTATAAAATTACGGGATATAACAAGGATAGCGGCTCTGAGTCGTTTCTTATCGAGGTCCTCGGATAAGAGTTACCGCTTTTTCTCCTTAATAAAGAAGAAGAATGTCTTCGTTTGGATAACAGAGTATCAAAGAGCTTTGCAAGAATTGAAAAGGTACTTGTCCAGCCCGCCGCTACTGCACACACCAAAAATGGACGAGCAACTTTTTCTTTACCTTGTCGTCTCCGAGGTAGCGGTAAGTGGTGTTTTGGTCCGAGAAGAATCAGGTACACAATTCCCTATATATTATGTGAGTAGAAGTTTAGGGGATGCGGAGATCCGTTATCCCCACTTGGAAAAGTTGGCATTGGCACTGGTAAGTGCCTCTAGGAAGCTCAAGCCATACTTTCAATGCCATCCGATATGTGTAGTGACTACTTACCCCCTAAAGAACATCATGCATAAACTGGAATTATCGGGTAGACTAACTAAATGGGCCGTAGAGATTAGCGAGTATGATATCGAATACAAGCCTCGGATGACCATCAAGTCCCAGATCTTGGCCGATTTTGTGGAGGACTTCACCCCAGCTATGTTCCCCGAGATTGAGAAAGAACTTCTGCTAACCTCGGGGAAAGCTTCGGGTATTTGGTCGCTACATACGGACGGGGCCTCGAACCTCAAAGGTTCCGGGCTAGGAATCGTCCTTAGAACCCTCGCCGGGGATGCAGTTCGACAATCCATTAGAACTGTTAAATTGACTAACAATGAAGCCGAGTACGAGGCTATGATTGAAGGTTTGGAATTAGCCCGGAGTATGGGGACCGAAATAATTGAAGTAAAGTGCGATTCTCTCTTGGTCGTTAACCAGGTGAAGGGCGTCTTCGAGGTCAAGGACGAACGGATGCAAAGGTATCTGGAAAAAATCTAAGTAATACTACACCGGTTTAAAGAATGGACCATGCAGCATGTACCGAGGGAGCAGAACAGTGAAGCCGATGCATTGGCCAATTTGGGATCTTCAGTTGAAGGGGAAGAAATCAACCCCGGGACTACGGTGCATTTGTTGAATCCAGCGATAGAAAACGGACATGCTGAAATAAACACAATGGGTTTAACTTGGGATTGGCACAATAAGTACATCGACTACTTGCGAGATGGAAAGCTCCCGAGTGACCCAAAAGAATCACAATCACTAAGGACAAAAGCTGCGCGTTTTTGCTTGGTAGATGGCTAATTGTATCGACGGTCTTTCTTCGGACCCCTGGCCAAGTGTTTGGGTCCCGGAGAAACGGAGTATGTGATGAAAGAAGTGCACGAGGGGACCTGCGACAATCACTCCGACGCTGAAGCCTTGGTCCAAAAAATTATCAGAGCCGGTTACTACTGGAACCGGATGGAGGAAGATTCGAAGAATTTTGTCCGAAAATGTGACGGGTGTCAAAGACATGCCCCGATAATTCATCAGCCCGGGGAGTTGCTGCATTCGGTGGTGTCACCTTGGCCTTTCATGAAATGAGGAATGGAAATTGTTGGTCCATTGCCATGGGCACCAGGTAAAGCCCGTTTTATTTTGTTTATGACTGACTATTTCTCCAAATGGGTTGAAGCGCAGGCCTTCGAAAAAATTAGAGAGAAGGAAGTTATTGACTTCATATGGGACCACATTGTTTGTCGTTTCGCCATCCCGGCCGAGATAACTTGTGATAATGGTCCTCAGTTCGTAGGCGGCTGTCACGCCCTGAACCTAGGCATGGACGTAACACAGCACCCGGTGCCTGACTGCATGTGACCGAGCGAACCAACTGGCTGACTGAATCAACATGTGATATCAAAACATAACTAAATGTAGAATAACTAAACACATGCTGATATACTAAAGGTCTGACTGAAATCATAATGCGTAAATACATAGACAATATGAACATATATCTAAAAGTAGCCAACATGGCTAAACCAAAACGACTGAACAACTGCCATCAAGGCTAACATAATAAATATCTGACTGTCTGAACTGTGTCTATAAAGCCTCTAAGAGTACTGAATGATAGAGCTGTCTATAAACTGAAATAAATGGATAGCTGACAACGCCCCGAAGGAATGTGGGGCTCACCAGTAGCTGATACGTGCACTCCTAATTAGCTGAGTCGTCAACCTGTGTATCGTTACCTGCATCGCGAGATGCAGGCCCCCAAGCAATAAAAAGGGACATCAGTACATTTGAATTGTACTGGTATGTAAAGCAACCGAAGCAATAAAATACTGGAACTGAAACTGAAACTGAACTAAACAGGAAAGCAAGAAGCTGAAGTACTCCCTGTTCTGGATGAAGAATCACCTGTAAAACTGTAAATATAACTGTGGCCTGGGGCCCAAATAATGTGCACAAAAACTGTGGCCTCTAGCCCAAGCAATACGTATGCATAAACTGTGGCCTAGGGCCCAAAAGTACAGATACAGGTGTTCAACATTAACAATTTACAAAACTGAGACTGGCTATAGCTGATAGCATGATAACTGATCTGATTATGGGACTCTTGCAAATAACTGGTTATACACTGATTGAGACTCATGTGATAATAATGCATAAGTCTATAAAGATTACGTGCTGAGTTCATGATGTTCAAAGTGACAACCATGAACGAATTCTGTAACTGCAACCCTAGAAGATAACAGTTCTATATCATATCATGAAACTAGGGCTAAACTATATTCTGAGTCAAATTACTGACAAGTATGAAGAATGAGGCGTAGGGAGAATCATGAATATTCCCTAACGTAGATAGTTAGCCTCACATACCTTAATTCCAGCCTTTGAGCGTAATACAATGTTCGTCAACCCTTTCAACTTTGATCTATATCAATACATGTCAAAGGGATTCTATATTAGCAATAATATTCATGCTTTGGTCATCTAAGCATTTTATCAAACACTTAGTGGGCATGAAGCTCCACAGTCTCCATTAATGGTGATTTCTTCACCCAATTCCCATTTTATTACTCCTAGGTGATTCTAAAATCTTAATTAGATGTAATTAACATCATTCTTCATCACCCATATGAATACAACAATCCCAAGTCAATAATCCAAAAACCCTAGCATAGTTCATATAATTCTCTTTATCAAACCCATTTACTATTCTCCCAAGAACTTATCAACACTTTAATCATCATGAAACATCATAAAACTTACCTTAGTTATTGTAGGAATAAGCCTTGAGTTGAAATGCTTCACTTGAACAAAACCCTAGTTCCACCTTCCATGGAATTTCTTGACTTGAATGGATTTGATGTGTTTCTCACACTTAGTTTTGTGGATTGATGAAGTGGATCTTTAGTTTCACTTGGATTCTTGCATATGAAGTGTTTGGATGGCTCTAGAGAACCCTTGAATCGTGGAGGAGAAATGGGAATGAAAAAAATGAGCTTGGGTCTCTTATTAACATCTTAAAATCTGACCCGTCGGGCAATTCTACGCCCATTTTTACGGACCGTCAAACTGTTTGACGGACCGTCAAAATGGTCCGTAAAACTGCCCAGCAAAAATTGGGTTTCTGTGACCGTTTTACGCTGGCCTGAGTCAATTTGACGGACCGTATAATTTTTTTATGGACCGTAAAAATGAACCGTAAAACTGCCCAGCAAAATATGGTTTTCTGTGACCATTTGACGGACCGTATAATTGTTTTACGGACCGTCAAAATGTTCTACGGACCGTCAAATGGTCCGTCGAAATTTTTCTGCTAGGACAGTCTGTCGTATAATGGGTATAACTCTTTGCACAGATGTCCGTTTGAGGCCCATAATATACCGTTAGAAAGATATTTCAAAGGGCTACAACTTTCATCAAGGAAGTTTTCCAAAATTACAAATTAATAGAGGGTTTATGGTCGTTGGAAGTAAAACCTTCCATAAACTCACTTGCAAACATGCCCTGTAGAGTGGCTTCCAACTTTTCTTTGCCCAAAGACATTTCTTATGACTTAATTGGTTTTCAAAACACTTCCTATAACCCTCATATTGGTTCCATTATATTATCATCTTATGAGTCAAACTTTCGTCCGAAGTTACGAGGTGTTACAGCGGCAAAGTCAATGATTTCCTCGAAGGGTTGAAGTTCAAGAAAATCGTATCAACTCTATATCACCCATGTACGAACGGACAGGCGGAATCCACGAATAAAATAATAATTCAAAATCTGAGGAAAAGACTTGAAGCGTCAAAGCATCAGTGGAGGGAAGTACTACCGGAGGTATTGTGGGCTTACAGAACCACATCGAAATCAAGCACAGGAGAAACACCTTTCTCATTGGTCTACGGGGCCGAAGCCCTCATTCCCGTAGAAGTTGGTGAACCGAGCCTCCGGTTCAGGTACTCCACCGAGGAGTCAAACGAGGAGGCCATGGCATTAAAACTCGATCTGACGGATGAACTTCGCGAAAACGCGTTGGTCCGTATTGCGGCCCAGAAGCAGAGAATGGAAAGGTACTACAACCGGAGGGCCAATTTTCGACATTTCCAAGTTGGGGACTTGGTGCTTCGGAAAGTTACCTTGAACACCAAGAATCCCAACGAAGGAAAATTGGGTCTGAACTGGGAAGGACCGTACAAGATAACCGAGGTAATGGGCAAAGGATCGTATCAGCTGGAATCCATGGACGGGCAACGGTTGCGCAATAACTGGAATGTGGCTCATTTGAAGAGATACTACTGCTAAGGTATGGACACCTCGTATTTATCTATTAACCTTTCTCTTTTTTGCAGGAAGTCAAGTACCGGATAAAGTTAGGATCTAGGTCTGAAAATACGTGTTGCACTCTTTTCCTTAGTACGGGTTTGTCCCAAAATGGGTTTTCCGACAAGGTTTTTAATGAGGCAACAAGTACAACGTGTTACTTGACAAAGACGAGGACAAACACCCGGAAACTCGGGGCCACACCCTACGAGTGGGGACTTGATAGCGCTTACCCAATCTTGCAGCTCGGATAAGCACTAGGGGACTATTATACCCACATCGAGGTTAACCCCGGTTAGGCGAAAACGGAGGAGCTCAACAAACCAAAATCGGACCTTCTGTATTAGGTTTCGATGTGAGGACCAAACGATCAGAATGAATCGTGTCCACTTAGTATTTGCTATGGCAAAATGAAAACTGGACCTTCTATATTAGGTTTCGATGTAAGGACCAAACGATCAGTATATGGTAAAAATCGGACTTATGCCAGACCGGTGAGACCGGAATCGAGGGAAGAAAGAAACAAGCAAAAGCATGAAGACTTTCTTTCGGACCGGAAGTATTGCACTAGGAGTGGCTGATCCGAAGAAAGCGAAGGAAATTGTTTGGTCCGGTTTTTCCATAGCCGGGTAGATCGTGGCCGTTGGTCCAGGTAATCCGTTACATAAATGCCACACGTTAAGACTGTTCTGCCACATTGTACTGTCAGTCGTACGGGTGATGACACCCGTACGACTCAACCTTATCCTTTTAGGGTTTTCTTTATTCAAAAGGGCTTGATGTTGTATAAGGCCCACAAGGAAAAACTATAAATAGGGGACATTTCCCTACTTTTGGGGGTTGACTTCTTCGGATCTAGAACATTGTAATAGCAAAATATATAAAATCTCTCCCTCTCATTCCCTAATTTTGGTCCGGATTTAGTGTGTTCTTCTTTAGCTTTATTCAATCAAGCAATATTCATACTTTATTTAATATATACATTTAGTGTAAATCACCGATTATTATTCACTTGCTCACAACAGATCCATATATATTCTCTTCCAACCAAATAGATTAAAGCTCATCCACATATCCTATACCTCACTCACAAATTCAATTGATTACCTAAATTCGGGGTAAACAGTTAGTATTATCATATAATGGCCGGCTATAATGAGGGTGATGCAATAAGAACTTTTTAGAAGGGTACTTAGTTAGGTTGTAGCTTGTTTGACAATTTAAAATAATAGAGATTTTTGTGTGTGCTAGACATGATTGAAAACTCACATTATCAGCTATTTTAGAGGATTCAAATGTACTAATAATAATATAGGATATTACGCAGTCTAATCTTAGTAGGAGGAAAAAAAGAATAATTATATTTCAATTAGTGAAGTGCATATCAAATAGGATTTAACAGAATTAGTTTTGGTTTCCATTACAATTTATAAAAGTATTTTGCTAATTGACATTTTTCAATCTAAAATATTATTTGGCTACTTATAAGTGATTATTATCTCTAATATAATGTTTTACTTACTAAATTAAATGTATTTCTCACAAAAGTATGCTTTAAATGGCAAGATAACACTTACATAAGCTACATTGATAAGATATAACTAACTATATAATACACAGAAGTGTACAAAGGATATATAAACCAAATACTATATGTTATTTAGTATAAGTTTTTTCTTTCTTATAAAAAGAGGGATAATATGTGAATTCGTTATTAGCTCTATGATTATATTATAAATTTATTGATCCTTTATCGCGCGGTCAAATCTACTAGTATAATTTTAATACTGTGCATATATTTTATTTACATGTTAAATTTTTTGTTTATTTTTTAAAATTTTATGTTCATTCAAACACCTTCGTATAATTATAAAATGAAATAAATAAACTACTACAATGCTTTTTTTTCTTTCTTTTTAACCTTTAATTCCCAAAAGTTTTGCCTATTAATTCTTTAAACATTTTCCCCTCGAAGAAATTAAGTGCCCCTTTTATTTTCTGTGAAAACAAAATAAAGAAAAAGGTAAAAAAGAAGAAACTACTTACTCCACTACTCAACCTTAATTCGTAAATACCGCTTATTAGAATTTTACATTGGGTGCTTTGCCTCATAAATCGGAGCCATTTGTCACAAAAGAAAAGAAAAACAAAAGTGGAAATCGGCAATAACGGCAGAGTAATTAAACAACATGGGAATAAGGATGATGCCATTAACGTCCCCTAGAGGCTTATTATTCTCCTCTCCATTTCCATGTCTCTCTTCCACTTATAATCACCATATTTTCCCCTAACATTCTCATTTTTCCCATAATAATAATAAAAGAAAAATGAGCAATTCCCCGTTGGCCACGGGCACCATCACAACTCGTCGGAGACCGGTTGATTTTGTTGAATATGCTGAGGAAAATGGTAACGGAAAAGTTGATTTTAACACACAAAATGTGCAGCATAATATTGGCCATCATCATCATCATAGAAGAACATCGGTTAATTCAATATTGAGACCAGGAAGATATCTGAGCCGTTGGATTTTTGGTGTATTAATGTTACTTATGGTTTCTACCATGTTTGTGAAGATTATTCTGATACATATATTTCTTAGAGTCAATGCCACCATGACTTCCCATGATTTCTTGCAACTTCCACGTGACTTCATCCATGCACAGGTTTGTTTTATATGTGCATGGCTTTAATCTCAATTGTCATTCAAAGTTTTCTTTTTATTTGCCGTTTAATTTGTCAACAACGTTTGACCAACTTTGATTACATGAGGCAGGTACTAATTCAGGACTTGAACATTATGTTTCAAGTTCGGAATTCAATTATCACTATCTATTTTATTTATTGGGTTTGTTTGAAATCTATTAGTTCAATTTATATTTGCTTAGTAAAACATTTAATATAGAATGCGAGCTCAAATTACTGATTTCGGATCGATGAACCTATAAGTTACCTTCTATGTCTGCTCATACAACGAGGTTATGGTTGTGGCAAATATGGGAGTTTATGTAGGAAAAAGAGATATTCTTTAGCTAGAAGACGGAGTTACCCAAGGTAAATGAAGGAAATTCTTTATAGAAGATCATACTTTATTAACTGGAAGTGTCTACCTTTTATAGGTTTACAAACTCATAAAGATAATATCTATCAAGACTCCCACTTGACTAAAAAAAGGAAAAGACCATAAAAGTAACAACAAAATCAGAAAAAATAGCAACCTAACAAAGACTCTTTCAACTCTAATAAAGGACTTATTCAACTCACGGTAAACTTACAAAATAGACTTTTGAATCAATTCCCAACAGTTTACTTGGAGTATTGGCGCCTTTGTAGAGCTAAAGTATGTCTATGTTGTGAATGATATTGTACTAATCATAGGTTTTCCTCAATCATGTCTCCCCAGAATAGTGAAATTTGGACAAACCCCGGAAGTGATAAGTATTATAAATGCATCGATCGATCAAGTATAGAGACAAGTACGTATCCTTAACACTTGATATTTTGGCTTTGTTTGTTGGATTTTATTTGCACCTTTTAATTTAAGCAGTAATTGAAATTTTCTCAGGAGACAAAACTATCAGCAATGGTTATATTCTAGTTCATGCAAATGGAGGACTTAACCAAATGAGAACCGGTGTAAGACTTTATTACCAGCTTTTGGATTAATAGGGTTTTATTTTGTGTGCGTATGAGTAATTTTTCTCTACTTATAGGGTCAAATATTTTACACAATCAAGTTTGAAACTATCTAACACTAGACGTGATTAAATGATGTACCAAGGAAAAAGGAGGATAGGTAACCCGGTTTAACAGATCAGACTGCATTGAGCTTGAATTTCTTTATACAACGGAAATGAATTAAAGTCTTCTTTATTTATTTTGTGCCATATCTTATGATTTCTAATTTTCTATAAAGTAAGCAATGTTCCATTCATAATTCTGGAAAGCAATTTCTTACATTTATACACTTTATATTTAAACAACTATCAAATCAGTTAAATCAAGGGCAATAGCATAAATCAAACATGCCTGAAGTCTAAGAACTTTACCAGATCAACTTTATTACGGGAAGTTTTGAAGTGAAAAAAGTTTAAAAGTGGTAAACAATACTAGAACTTTATAAGCTAAAAAATTTGTTAATCCGGTTACAAACTGAAAATAAATAAATTCATGCATCCATGGGCTAGATGAATTTAATTGAACCAAAGTCTGAACTACTTGGTAGGTTTCATTTTTCTGTTTCGAGTCCTATAGGTGAAAACTACTAATTGCTCATCTTAATTTTACTAAACTTTGATGCAGATAAGCGATATGGTAGCAGTAGCAAAACTAATGAATGCCAGCTTGGTTCTTCCTTTGTTAGATCACAAATCCTTTTGGACTGATCCTAGGTGCAAATTATATATTCATACATTCTCCTGTATTTATTTGAAATAAAGTTGGATTTTTTTTTTTATTAATTCTGTTTTACAGTGAATTCAAAGATATCTTTGACTGGCAGCACTTTAGAAAAGCTTTGGAAGATGATATTGAAGTATTGGAGTCTCTTCCTCCAAGTGTTGCAAATGTGAAACCTCTCGTGAAGGCACCTGTTTCTTGGTCAAAGGCATGCTTCTTCATATTCCCAAAATCTCCATCAGAAGACTATCTGTCACAATTCCGTCACAAATTTGTGATGAAATTGTAACGGATACTTATTTTCGTCATAAATTTGTGATACAATAACGTCCATCCTTTCTGTCATAAATTTGTAACTGAATTGTGACAGATCATCATGTTTGTCACAAATTTTGTTCACATTGATATGAATTCTGTCATAAAATTATCACAAATCCGTCACGAAATTGTGATGAATACAATTTTGCATTTTTCATTTAGTGAATTAATGGTGAGTTTCTGCTTGGCTGATCATATCTAAATTTTTGTTTGCTACTTTAGTGCAGTCCAGTTACTATAGTAGAGATATTCTGAAGTTACTGAAAAGACACAAAGTAATAGAATTCACTCACACTGATTCGCGACTCGCTAACAATGGCATCCCAGATTCAATCCAAAAACTCCGGTGTCATGCCATGTATGAAGCGATTCGTTTTACTGAGGAAATCGAAGAACTTGGAACAAAATTAGTAAGCAGACTCAAGGAAAATGGTGAACCATATATAGCTCTCCATTTAAGGTACACGAATTAATGTCCCAAAACTTTTACATGCTCAGTATTAGAAAAACAGGAATTAGCGATAGACAAATTCTATAGCTAAACAGAAAAATTCGTCACTAATCCTATTAAGCAACAGATGATCAAAAAATTCTGTTAGGTGAAAACAATTCAGCAACGAAATTCACAGCTAATTCCAATATTTTTGTATTGGCTATCGATCATCATTACTGACTAGAAAGTTACATACATTCATGACAGATATGAGAAAGATATGCTGGCTTTCACAGGCTGCAATCACAATCTTACCAGAAAGGAAGCAGAGGAACTTCGAAAATTAAGGTACAAAACTAAGCATTGGAAAGAAAAAAGGATAAATGGGACAGAAAAGCGGCTCCAGGGGCTTTGTCCCATGACACCTCGAGAGGCTGCTATTTTTCTAGAGGCAATGGAATATCCATCCAACACTAAAATATGCATAGTTGCCGGAGAGATTTTTGGCCAAAATGGATTAAAGTCTCTTCAAGAAAGGTATCCAAATGTATATTCCCATTCCAATTTGGCAACAGAACAAGAGTTGAAGCCTTTCAGGCAAAGGCATAATCAGCTTGCTGCATTAGATTATATTATAGCTCTTCATGCCGATGTTTTCTTCTACACCTATGACGGGAATATGGCCAAAGCAGTTCGGGGTCACCGCCTTTTCCAAGGCTTTTGGAAGACTATCAATCCTGACAAGTAAAATAGAGATCAATGCTCAAGTTCTACCATTTATTTTCCTTATTGCTTGTGTTATAGCTAGTTACATAGTTTGTTCACTTCTTTGTTTGATATGTTAGACTTGTTGCAGGCAAAATTTTGTTAGACTTATTGATGAAATGGACAACAAGAAGCTGACTTGGAAAGAATTTGCAACTCAAGTTATGGGCTTACATGTAAACAGGACAGGAGCACCAAATGTTAGAGTTGTTGGGGATTCACCAAAACTGGAGGAAAATTTCTATGCAAATCCGTTCCCCGGTTGTGTTTGTCTCAGACCAACCCGAGAGTAATAAAGTCAAAAAGTAATTAACTGGACTAGGACGGGTGTGGAAATGTTTCGGACAAAAGGGACTGATGAGGAGCAGAAAGGCAAGAAAGTTATTCCTAATTGCTTATAGGCTTACAACGGCTAAACTCTCAAAAGCAGATGGAAAAGTCTCTGGAGAGTAAGATTCTCAGTTCACATCCACGGCACAGAGCCAACAGACTAAAGGCATATAAATTTGATGGGTTCAACTTTTAAGGTTCTTACACTGAACCAGTTGCACTTTGAAAATTATGGCTTCAGAATTTAATATTTGTTGACATTTTAGTAATTATTCACATGTATATCTATCTATACTCTGTCGAAAATATTATTCAATTGAACCATAAAATGTAAGGCCCATCTGCCTGCCTCTGCAACAAACCAGTTAACTCAGAGCCAGATCAGATCGCCTGTATATAATCTTCAGCTTGCCAGATCTTCAGTAATTGTATATCTAGAAATGGAAAAGCAATAAATCAAGTACAATAATTCAATAGACTGATGCTTACACAAATCAAGTTTACATCTCAGCCACCAGATTATTTAAGAATGTCAATTTTTTCTTATTAGTATATTTAAGCATGTTTTTATGTTCAAATTCTTCTTTTGGGATAGGAATTCAGGTTATCTTTGGTGTTTTAGCAACTTAGATGAAAAAATGTACAAAACCATTTTCAGTTTACTACATGCAATTCAATATTCTTCACATGAATTCCCTAATCGAATTTAGTGAGGCGAAACATGATACACTGAGATAGTTCAGTTAGAGGCAGACTCGGATTCAAGATTTAGACTTTCTGAGTTCAACCTTTATGCTCTCAAACTCATATTGCGATTATAGGTTCTACATTTTTTATATTTGTTAAAGTTTTAGTGATTTTCTATATTTATTTAATTTATGCACAGTGTAAGGAACGTTAACCCCTTGTATCCATATTGCATCTGCCTTTGAGTTCAGTACCCTCTAAAATGCCAGTATAAAAACACAAATGCAAAACAAAAGACAGAGAAGTAGGCGAATGCTGCCTCAAAAGTTTCCCAACTAATTTGCTGCAGATACTAATATAAGACCTACTACTAGCTAGTTAGAAAATAGTTCTGAATATAGAATATTTCTAGGATGGTGATAAGGGTCAAACAAAACGGGGGAATTAGACTTACTCTATCTTGACTATTAGTAATTGACTAATTGTTTTTCTTACCAGGATAGTTGTAATAATGTGGAGCATTTGCATCAGGTACACTCAATTAAGGCCAGGTTTTAGAGTCAATCTCTAATAATAAGTTGCAAACATGTTGGGGTAATTATATACCCTGCTGCTCATAACAATTCTTCTAGAATTAAGAGTTATCTTTCCTGGAAATTTCAAAAGAGAGCTACTTGAGAGCTGCATCAGGATTTACAGCAATTTATCTTGTATTTCTGCGCATGCTAAGCAGTTGGTTTTAGGGTTCGTCATTCATTTGTAACTATCCTCTTGATTAGAGTTCTGATACGCTACCAACTTTCGTCATTCAACACTAACTCTGGTCCCAAAGTCGAGAAAAAAATGTTCTCAAAATTCCTTTCACATTTCAACCAATCAATTTGAAAATTTATTAGAACGTCAGTTATCTGACTGCTTGGACAAATATTTACTTCTATAAGGAGGGAAATCATAACGCTCTTATTCAAATAGAGAAGCTACAATGTTTTTTGAATACAAGTAACACCCTGATCATAAGATACATCCTTATCCAAATAAACATCGAATGAATCATAAATCTGCGAATGCATGGTAAGTTTTTGAGTCCACAGCAATAAGTCTTACAGAAGCTACTAATGCAACAATAGCTATGCAACTCAAAAAGACAGTTTTGAACCAATGCCAGCTCTTTTATAACGGCGAAATCTTCTTTCTCATAGCAACAATGTACATGTGATTTGGAATAATAAATGTGAGTGGGATTGTACTGATAGCACCAGTCAAGCTCATGAAATCTCCGAGAAAAGGTAACAAAGCAGACAGGAAAATTGTAATCGCTAGGTAACCACCTCTAATTAATGTTCTGAATGCCAGGTTCCGAAAGGCCAGTGTGATGTGCCGCGAAATTACGGGATATTCGATGCTAATTCCTTAAGCTTTTGTGACTCGTCAAGCACTTTTGTTGTTACTTTTTGTATATATATGTTGTTTTGTAGGATAAGATGCCCGGAGAGCATAACGGAGCAAAACGGAGCAAAAATAGAACAAGCAGCACTTTCTGGCAGCACATGCTAGCAACACTTGCTGCAGCATGTTGTGCATGCGAGCAGCACTTGCTGCAGCATGTTGTGCATGCAACATCTGCGAGTAGCACTTGCTGCAGCATGTGCTGCACGCAGGACATTTTTGTCCACAATTTGTTTCCGTTTTGGAATGTTATAAATACTCTTTTCGGGTTTGTAAAACATTATCTTTGGCCATTCAACACAAGTTTTGGAGACTAGGTTCCTACACCACACTTTGGGGTTGAAGATTTGAAGATTTGGTTGAGCATTTCTTAAACCTTTAATTCATTTATTCAATTCCTTACTTTGTATTGTATATCTAAGTGTGTAGTATTTATTTTCTTCACTTGAATCTTGTTTATGGAAATATTCTATGATTAAAGTGTTGGATGAAACTCTTGTTTTTCTTATGTATTGAATGATTTTTATTGCTAATGAAGTGGGTCTTTGTTGATTTAATTAATCTTGTTCTTTAATGTTTCTTAAGTGATTAGCTAACCCTAAGACTCGCCCATTTACTTTGGTTGAGCTCGGAAGAGGAATCTAGGTTGGGAAAGATTAGTTAACAAGAATTTGGGTCATTAAACCCATCTACTAACTTGAGCTAGGAATAGGAAAGGTACTTGAGATTCAATTGGTTGTGCTTGATATCACACTCTAAGGCTTGGAAAAGCTTAGAGTGAAATTCATTGATTTGGTTGGAAGACTTTCAATGAGATTTTATAAACCATTATCTATTAACATAAACCCGCTCTTAGTTGTAATATCATAAAATATACTGGATCGTTACTTGAGAGTTCCTTGTATCCATGCTTGTGGCCATTGATCATTTTACTTGCTTTCTAGGTTAGTTTATATTTTTGCATTAGTTATAATTTTATCGAAAACCAAATTATTATCAAGTGTTTGGCTTAGCGTAGAAAGTGATAATTGCTTACTTGTTTAAATCGCCTAGCATATTGTTCCCCGTGGGATCGACCCCGACTCATAGTTGGGTAAATTATATTGCATACGACCGTGTACACTTTCTCTGTGAGAGTGGATTTGGATGTTATCAATTTTGGCGCCGTTGCCGGGGAACAATTTGGCGTATTTGGGTTAGTATGGGTGTCACGACCCAACCCCGTGGGCCGCGACTGGTATCCTAACTGGATACCCATACGTACCTACCTGACAGAATCGGCGTGCCAGACAGAAAATTCAGAATAAGCGTTCTCAGATTCAAACTAATACAAATGCAGCGCGCTCGGAATTATATATGTACATAAGCATACTGAAACTTTCACATAAGCCGATGAGGCTAACATAACGGACAGAGTCGCAAAATCGTACACGCCTACCTGAACAGATGTAACCCGTAACCCACATACATATCTACAGGCCTCTAACAGACATACAGAGTCATATGACGGGACAGGGCCCCGCCGTACCCAGAATTATCATACATACAGAATATACAGGTGTCATAAGATATATACCAAAAATATTCGCTCCGGATCAAAGGAGCTCTTCAAAATAGCAGAATCTGAGCCCTAGACTGGCGGCGTATCACCGGGTGCGTCTGTACCTGCGGGCATGTAACGCAGCCCCCGAAGAACCGGGGGTCAGTACGAAAAATGTACCAAGTATGTAAAGAAGAAACATAACAAACATAATCATAGTCTGAACCGGAAGCACAGAAATATAGCGGACAGAACCATAAATCAAACGGACGGACAGAATCATGGTCCAGACGGACGGGCAGAATCACAATCCATACGGACAGACGGAATCATAATCCATACGGACAGACAGAATAATAATCCATACGGACAGACAGAATAATAATCCATACGGACAGACAGAATCAGAATCCATACGGACAGACAGAATCAGAATCCAATCAGACAGACAGAATCAGAATCCAATCAGACAGGCACAATCATAATAGGGCACAGGAACGTGGTCGCCACTCCTGCCTTTGGCGCCACAACATATCATATTTCAGAAGATTTCATACCTTCGAACATCTCCGTCACATAACACATCATATCATAACCCCGGGAACAGATCACACGCCGGGAAACCGGACACATCATACTTCGTAACATATACACGGTAACCGGGGACGGACATATACCACAGTACCCCGGAACCGGACACATCATACTTCGGAATTCATACATGGGACTCGGCCCCTGACAAGGGACTCGGCGGCCCATCCGCACGATATAAACCGGCCCGGGATCCGGTGAAAAGAATCATAGCACATGCACGAACTGATTAATGAGAAACTACATACATACAGATCATTATACAGACCCAATCAAATTGAGGTAGGCCATATGGCGAGTCAAATCAGAGTATTCGGATAGTGTTCATAATATGCGCCTATATCCTACTTGGGAAGGCACGACAGATTATCACCGAAATCAAATTTCCAGATATCAAAACCATTTCGTAGGATTTATATAAAAATAGTCATATCATGATCAGAATAATAGTCCAGATGTTACTTTTGAAAAACGGACAGGAATAAGGCAATTTAGGTCATACAAGAGGTATCGGGGCTCCGTGGGCCCACCTCTGACCAGCCCAAGGCGACATATGTAAATTACTGATAATAGACCTTATGAGGTCATCCATAATCATTTGGAAGTATTCCGACTCCGTTTAGGAAAGTTCCGTACAAAAGTTCACTTTATAAGGAAATGGTTTCAATCGTACTGAAGGAATTGGAGCGGATTTCCATCTCGAATTCCGAGGAACGGAGTCGTATTCAAGGCTCGCGGCCGAGCCTATTACATTCAGAACATGCCTAAGAATAAAGGGGTAGGCTTTACATACCTCAATAACGCCTTATACTCGCTTAGCTTCACTTCCAATTTCGTCCAGAATCTACAAATGGTCAAGTTTGCCAAAAGTCAAATTCAAGCTTTTAAGATTCCATACTTAATCACATAATTGCCTACCGAAATTTCGGCAGCATTTCCCCTATATATATATCATCCCCGAGACTTAGCTCGGCTTAATTTATCAACACAGCAACCTAGAAACAACATCAATAACAACAACAAGCATTACAAGACACATAATATGGCATAACTAGCCATCTTTCCGGCATAACATAACATCTTCCATTCCGACCTTACCCTTTCAAACCAATCTTACCATTTTCATATTCCTCACTTATCAAGGCCATTACAACATACGTCGGAGGCATATCATACCATTTTCACAAGATATACATAGGGTATATACCATATACAAGTTTCCTACCTAAAGCATAATTCGCCCACAACTTCCAATCTTTTAGCAAGCATGTTCATGATATATTTCTATCTTCCAACTTCATCAATGATAATCATAATTTGCCTCTTACTACTTTCATTTCCATATTTACATAGGTTACAATAAGTTTGCATAATTTCCTACAACAACTTAGCAACCATTTTTTTTTTCCATGATAACAAAAACCATTATTCTTTCATTCACTTCACAACAACACAATTAACATACTAAATACAACAAATCCATTTCCATTTCAAACCCCTACATCACACGGCCACACATTATATTTTCCAACTTCCACTAATTCATTCAACTTTCACTTCCAATGCAATTTCTACCATAATCACAACTAGATTCCAACATGAATTCAAGTCATTATATACATGCAACATATGCATACACACGGCCAACTTCCAAACAACATACCCACTTTACAAACTTCCATATTTTCATACACTCTACTCAATTCTACATATTACAACATAAACCAAACTTCATAACATAAGAAAATGAATTAATTCATACCTTTTCCTCAAGTTCTTCACTAGCCACCAAAGTCACCCTTTTGGCCAAAATAATTATACCGAGTTGTAGAGAATCTTGAGCTTGGTAATAATCCCACAAGAATTGGATTTTTGAACCAAAGGAATTGGCTCCAAGAATTTTTCTTTCTTTTTCTCTTCTCTCTTTCTCTTACCCGAATTGCCTCTCTTTCTTTTCTCTTGGTTTTTTTTGTTTTCTCTTGAATGTTCTATAGATATAGATGACTTATAAGATAATTTATCACATGGAAAAAAATAATTCCATGGACTTGGGTCAATGTACATGGCCGGTTGGGCCTCCCTTTGTTGGGCCTTATTTTGTTTTTTTGAGTCCAATTGTTGGGATAAATATTGTAATTCATGGAACAAGTTTCCAAAATTCCAATTTTTGCCCTTGGCCTCCTTTCATAATTCCACACCAACGTATTCATAACCGACACATTCATACCAAGTAAGGTCCAAATATGGCCTTATTCATTACAAGTCAAGTTGTCTCAAATTTTTCGAATATACAAAAATACCGGATGTAACATCCTCCCCCCCTTTAAAACATTCGTCCTCGAATGTTAGATTGACCTCATGGGGCGTCATACTATTTCGGGAGGGTCCTTTTTATAATCTTCCTTTGTCGACTATTCGATACGGATTCTTTACCAATATGGCGGAGTAATTCTTCGCATTACTGACTCATATGCTCTCATAACGTGTTTTCTCATATCCCATATAATCGCTGGGCCATGAATTGTATTCTAGTAACAGAGGAATGCTTTTCGCTCTTTTACGGACGCTATGTCCCTTCTTCCTTTTCCTTCAAAGCTTTTCAGACATTATACTTACTATCACTTCTTCTCATACTCTTCGGTTCCTTACCGCATCCTCAGGATTCCACGTCGTACCAAACAGATTCAGAACTGGGATCGGACGCACAGGAGCATATCGGACGGATTCACAATCGGAGGCAAACGTACTAAACTATGGCGGACGGATTCGTAGTCAAAGTCAGATGTATGGGAGGGTATCAGACAGATCCGAGATCAGAGTCAGACGTACAGAGATGTATCAGACAGATTCGCAATCAGAGTCAGACATACAGAGATGTACCAGACGGATTCGTTATCAGAATCAGACATACAGAGATGTATCGAACAGATTCGTAATCAGAGCCAGACATACAGAGTTATATCAGACAGATTCATATCCCGAGTCAATCGGACAGAGGTGTATCAGACAGAAACGTAATCGGATTCAGAAGTATAGAGGCGTAATAGACAGAGCCTTATCAGAATCAGAGGTGCAGAAGTATAATAAATAGAGTTTTGATTAGAATCAGACCACTTCTATTAAGGCTCCAGTGATTTACGAAAATTTCCTTTTGTCGACATTTCATTATTCACCTCGACAATTATATCACCGATTATCTCATCGAAACCTGTTCACTCATTCATAAACTTGTTCGCCAAGTTGTCATACAAATCGTCTTACGTGTCGCTTATCGACTCTTTCAAAGATTCTGCTTATTCACATTTCTTATCCTTCATCTTTCCTACTATCCATACTTATTTTCTTTTCCAAATATCGTCGCACTAGACTAAGTGGTAACATAGCCGGAGTTTATCTATTATATATATTTTTGACAACATTCGTATCCTCGTCTCCGCTTCGTTTCATGTATTCGGTTTAGTAAAACCTTTCGTCTATCATAACATTAATCGCCGGGACTCGGCTCTTGATCCACATAATCACCAGACGAGAATCATACACATACATATACATTTACTAATATCTTACTTGCGAACGTCTCCGACTGTTATTCAAATTCGCTCAATTTCCCGAGCGGTATTGCACTTTTTCTTTTCGCCCCTTTAGTCCGCCTCGTTCTGCGTGACTCCTGTAAGGGCACTAGTTACTCCACACATCCTCCTTTCCTTTAGGTTACCCAAAATTTCCATTTATATATCATACTTACATTTATGAAAATTTTTGTATCCTTCCCAGGGGGTCACTCATCCCAGAATTGCCCTGGCCTTAGCACGCTTAACCTCGAAACTTTTATGCATTTTGACGCGTTAGGGCTGGTATAATTTCGTCGACAGCCCCGCACGACCTTTGTCACATAATTTAGGGCAGATCGGGGTCTTAATAAATTTTCGAAAAGCTCTCTTAGCGGGTCCCGCCCCGGGCTAAACCATACCATTATCATATCGCCTTTTTGAATCCTCAGTGTCTATCACGTTGACAATTATCTTACTCTTACTAATACCTAGAAGAAGAAAATCACCTAATATGATAAAGTATAGACCCATTCATACACATATCCCTCAAGAACAGATCACTAACATACCTGGGTGTGCACTTGAAGATGCTCCTGGGTCCTGCCGGCCGGTCAAAGCAAATACGCGGTTCGAAGGACTGCTGTAACCAGAAGCTGCGCCTCGCCCCCGACCACGACTCGCTGGTGCTGGCGCTGGTGCTGGTGCTCCTCGCCCCGTGGGGCGTATGGCTGCCGAAGGAGAAGACGAGCCAACAACTGACCCGGTAAGCTGGGCTGAACCACCTGGACCACCCCTATACGGACACTCTCTCATCGTATGGCCTTGTCGGCCATAAGAAAAGCAGGCACCAGTGGCACGATAACACTCACCAGGGTGACGCCTCCTGCAATAAGGACACCGAGGTATGGATGGCCCCATCTGATTGAAACTCCTATTTACTTGCGAACTCGAAGCCATGGAGTTCTGTCCCGAGAACTGTGGGGGCGTACTGTGTGCTGGCTGGGACGAATACCTGTCACCCTGCCGCTGAGAAAACTCACTCTGAAATCCCCCTGAGTACCCGGCCGATCTGGCTCTCTTAGGCTGGCTCCTGTCATGACCCCTATCAGGCCGACGTTCCCTACGCCGGTCCTCCATGCCCTGGGCGTATGCCTGCACCCGGGCAACATGCATCCCTGGCTGAGAAGCCATCGCCAAGCAACCATCGATCAAATAAGGGTCTAGCCCCATCACATACCGTTGCACCCTATCGGCCATCTCGGCTACTATAGCGGGTGCATACCTAGCCAACGAGTCGAACTCAAGGCTATACTCCCGAACACTTCTACCGTTCTGTTTCAGATGCAAGAATTGATCAACCCTGGCTCTCCGTAGCTCTGGAGGTAGAAAATGATCAAGAAAGACCTTAGTAAACTCGACCCATACTGCTGGGGGAGCATCGTCACCCCTGGATAGCTGCCAGGACTCATACCAGTTCGCCGCTACCTCATATAACCGATACGAAGCCAACTCGACGGACTCAGTCGGCGAAGCCTTAATCAACCGTATCGTGCTCTTCATCTTTCTGATAAACTCCTGGGGGTCGTCTTCAGGTTTTGTCCCGGAGAATTCTGGAGGATTACATGTCAAGAACTCACGAGCCCTGGAGCTTTCATATCTGTCCGCACGACCACCCCAAAATCCATGCCTGCGAACCTGCTCTGCCATCAGTGTGGTCAATAACTGAACCGCATCTCGCATAGCCCTGTCCTCCGCCCCTGGCTGTGGAGCTGGAGGCTCGGGCACTGGAACCCCGGGAGCTCGCGGTGGAGCCGCCCTCTGATGAGCAGCTGCTGCTGCTCCAATCTCCTCTGATAAGGGCGGTGTAACAGAGCCGGCTGACAGGGGCTCATCCTCAAGCGCTAACCGCGCACTGGCCCTAGTTACTTTCTGGGCCCGGCTGGTTGCTCCTACCTCAACCCCCGCCTTGCCCTTCTGGGCAGCTGTTGCTTTCCTCGGAGGCATCGCTGAAAACATAACAGATCGTTAGGAAGGGATCATCCTACTAATACAGTTCTATCGCACGATCTAAGATCCAAAGAAGGGTAACATCCTAGATGCCCTGTAGCATCCTGTTTATAGATGTGGTGCACAACACACCGATAAACAAGGCTCTACCGGACACGGCCTGCAGACATTCCGAGGACTAACCGCTCTGATACCACTTCTGTCACGACCCAACCCCGTGGGCCGCGACTGGTATCCTAACTGGATACCCATACGTACCTACCTGATAGAATCGGCGTGCCAGACAGAAAATTCAGAATAAGCGTTCTCAGATTCAAACTAATACAAATGCAGCGCGCTCGGAATTATATATGTACATAAGCATACTGAAACTTTCACATAAGCCGATGAGGCTAACATAACGGACAGAGTCGCAAAATCGTACACGCCTACCTGAACAGATGTAACCCGTAACCCACATACATATCTACAGGCCTCTAACAGACATACAGAGTCATATGACGGGACAGGGCCCCGCCGTACCCAGAATTATCATACATACAGAATATACAGGTGTCAGAAGATATATACCAAAAATATTCACTCCGGATCAAAGGAGCTCTTCAAAATAGCAGAATCTGAGCCCTAGACTGGCGGCATATCACCGGGTGCGTCTGTACCTGCGGGCATGTAACGCAGCCCCCGAAGAACCGGGGGTCAGTACGAAAAATGTACCAAGTATGTAAAGAAGAAACATAACAAACATAATCATAGTCTGAACCGGAAGCACAGAAATATAGCGGACAAAACCATAAATCAAACGGACGGACAGAATCATGGTCCAGACGGACGGGCAGAATCACAATCCATACGGACAGACGGAATCATAATCCATACGGACAGACAGAATAATAATCCATACGGACAGACAGAATAATAATCCATACGGACAGACAAAATCAGAATCCATACGGACAGACAGAATCAGAATCCAATCAGACAGACAGAATCAGAATCCAATCAGACAGACAGAATCAGAATCCAATCAGACAGGCACAATCATAATAGGGCACAGGAACGTGGTCGCCACTCCTGCCTTTGGCGCCACAACATATCATATTTCAGAAGATTTCATACCTTCGAACATCTCCGTCACATAACACATCATATCATAACCACGGTAACCCCGGGGACAGATCATACACCGGGAAACCGGACACATCATACTTCGTAACATATACACGGTAACCGGGGACGGACATATACCATAGTACCCCGGAACCGGACACATCATACTTCGGAATTCATACATGGGACCCGGCCCCTGACAAGGGACTCGACGGCCCATCCGCACGATATAAACCGGCCCGGGATCCGGCGAAAGAATCATAGCACATGCACGAACTGATTAATGAGAAACTACATACATACAGATCATTATACAGACCCAATCAAATTGAGGTAGGCCATATGGCGAGTCAAATCAGAGTATTCGGATAGTGTTCATAATATGCGCCTATATCCTACTTGGGAAGGCACGGCAGATTATCACCGAAATCAAATTTCCACATATCAAAACCATTTCGTAGGATTTATATAAAAATAGTCATATCATGATCAGAATAATAGTCCAGATGTTACTTTTGAAAAACGGACAGGAATAAGGCAATTTAGGTCATACAAGAGGTATCGGGGCTCCGTGGGCCCACCTCTGACCAGCCCGAGGCGACATATATAAATTACTGATAATAGACCTTATGAGGTCATCCATAATCATTTGGAAGTATTCCGACTCCGTTTAGGAAAGTTCCGTACAAAAGTTCACTTTATAAGGAAATGGTTTCAATCGTACTGAAGGAATTGGAGCGGATTTCCATCTCGAATTCCGAGGAACGGAGTCGTATTCAAGGCTCGCGGCCGAGCCTATTACATTCAGAACATGCCTAAGAATAAAGGGGTAGGCTTTACATACCTCAATAACGCCTTATACTCGCTTAGCTTCACTTCCAATTTCGTCCAGAATCTACAAATGGTCAAGTTTGCCAAAAGTCAAATTCAAGCTTTTAAGATTCCATACTTAATCACATAATTGCCTACCGAAATTTCGGCAGCATTTCCCCTATATATATATCATCCCCGAGACTTAGCTCGGCTTAATTTATCAACACAGCAACCCAGAAACAACATCAATAACAACAACAAGCATTACAAGACACATAATATGGCATAACTAGCCATCTTTCCGGCATAACATAACATCTTCCATTCCGACCTTACCCTTTCAAACCAATCTTACCATTTTCATATTCCTCACTTATCAAGGCCATTACAACATACGTCGGAGGCATATCATACCATTTTCACAAGATATACATAGGGTATATACCATATACAAGTTTCCTACCAAAAGCTTAATTCGCCCACAACTTCCAATCTTTTAGCAAGCATGTTCATGATATATTTCTATCTTCCAACTTCATCAATGATAATCATAATTTGCCTCTTACTACTTTCATTTCCATATTTACATAGGTTACAATAAGTTTGCATAATTTCCTACAACAACTTAGCAACCATTTTTTTTTTCCATGATAACAAAAACCATTATTCTTTCATTCACTTCACAACAACACAATTAACATACTAAATACAACAAATCCATTTCCATTTCAAACCCCTACATCACACGGCCACACATTATATTTTCCAACTTCCACTAATTCATTCAACTTTCACTTCCAATGCAATTTCTACCATAATCACAACTAGATTCCAACATGAATTCAAGTCATTATATACATGCAACATATGCATACACACGGCCAACTTCCAAACAACATACCCACTTTACAAACTTCCATATTTTCATACACTCTACTCAATTCTACATATTACAACATAAACCAAACTTCATAACATAAGAAAATGAATTAATTCATACCTTTTCCTCAAGTTCTTCACTAGCCACCAAAGTCACCCTTTTGGCCAAAATAATTATACCGAGTTGTAGAGAATCTTGAGCTTGGTAATAATCCCACAAGAATTGGATTTTTGAACCAAAGGAATTGGCTCCAAGAATTTTTCTTTCTTTTTCTCTTCTCTCTTTCTCTTACCCGAATTGCCTCTCTTTCTTTTCTCTTGGTTTTTCTTGTTTTCTCTTGAATGTTCTATAGATATAGATGACTTATAAGATAATTTATCACATGGAAAAAAATAATTCCATGGACTTGGGTCAATGTACATGGCTGGTTGGGCCTCCCTTTGTTGGGCCTTATTTTTTTTTTTTTGAGTCCAATTGTTGGGATAAATATTGTAATTCATGGAACAAGTTTCCAAAATTCCAATTTTTGCCCTTGGCCTCCTTTCATAATTCCACACCAACGTATTCATAACCGACACATTCATACCAAGTAAGGTCCAAATATGGCCTTATTCATTACAAGTCAAGTTGTCTCAAATTTTTCGAATATACAAAAATACCGGATGCAACAATGGGATTTTAGCTTATGGGATTTTAGCTTACTTGCTTTGATCCAAACTTGTGAATATTTGTGAAAATGTGTTTGTGATTTTTTTTTCCTATGTTTTGTGTTTAGTTTTTATTATATTTTTACTTTTGTCTCTATGGCATCTTGGAATGAAAATGGGTTTGATGGTTGCAATCCATATTTTGATGACCCATGTCCATATTTTGGAGGACCCCACTTTTGGCAAGATTGTGAAAATGCTCCCGGGAGAGAGATGCGTGCACCGTCTCAATCCTATGATGGAAATATTTGTAATATATGTGGTGGTCAAGGTGGACATTGTGGTGATTGTCCCAATTATTTTGCTCCCCCTCCCCCAAGTTGTTTTAACGAAAATGCTAGTTGTGCTTTTGAGTTTGATAGGGATAATGACACACTACAACAAATTCGATTATCAGGGACAAATAATTTCGTCACCAAAAATCTTGTGTGATGAAAACAATTTCGTCAATCATTTGTCCTTAAAAGCGGGTCGCTAAAAGTATACAAAGACAACTTAATGTTTCGTCGCTAAATAAAGTTTATTAACTATGAAATCCTCCTTTCGTCCCCAAATGCATAGTATTTGTGACGAACATATTTGTCATAAAAAGGATAGATTTTCGTAGTTGATAGTGTGTTTTTGTCACTAAAGAGGCTATTAACACCGACGAAACTACCTTGTCACTAACTATGTAGTTTGTTCAGTGACGATATCAATTGTCTCAAAAGATATATGTATTTTGTAGCTAAAATAATGTAATTTCGTCACTAAAGACTACCTTTTATATACAAAAAATGTTTCGTCCCTAAATGTATAGAGATTAGTGACAGATTTGTTGTTATAAACAAAGTTTACAATTTTGTAGTTAAATCTATCATCTCGTCACTAATAGTATTGCTTTTGCTGACAAAATAAATTGTCACTGTAAATTGTCATGATTAGTGACAATTACAATTGTCATAACATAAAGCATTAATTCGTATCCAATAAGAAGGAGGATACTAGGACAAATATATTTTTGTCGCTAAATTTAGTCAACTTATGACGAACTAATTTGTTTCGTGACGAAAACATATTTGTCTAGAAAAATTTAGTTTAGTCGTCGCCAAAAATTAATCCTTTAATGACAAAATATTTGTCACTAATTATAGACATTCGATGACGTTTAATTATTTAGTAGATATTAATTTTTAAAATAGAATTGCATAAATTGAAAATAAAATAATAAAACACACCAGATAATAATACAATTCACCCATGATCATACAATTAAGAACAACTAAAATTGTACTGAGATCATATCTCTTTACAAACTCCTAAACAAAAGTAAAATTGTCTAATAACAAGAAAATCCAACTGAAATATACTAAATATTACTCCTAAACTAAGACAGACAATACAGTTTCTTCCAAAGTGCCAATTCAACTGAAATATACGAAATATTACTCCTAAAATAAGACAGATAGTGCAAGTTTTTTCCAAAATACTAATAATGTGGTGACACTCAGCTTGCAATCAGTCTTGATTCAATTCCCACATTTAATACCTGCGGAAAAGAGAGAAAAGAAAATTAAGATTAGCTTTAAAGTGTAGTAGTTGAAGAATTCAAATCCCCAATCCAAAGCTAAATAGAGTTCATCATCAAAAGGGTTTATCAATTTGGAACAATATCATGCTGCAATACTATAAATAAGATGATATCCAGAATGCTTTGTAAGCAGACTGAGATGCCAATATAAAAACCAGAAAAGAGAAGTCCATTATATCAAAATTGATATAGAAATCGCTGATGTATATTTGAATGACGCCAGGAATATACAGTGACCAACCATGCATGAGCCAGTTACAGATAAGAGCATTTGTTTATAAATTGAAGTGTTACTCAAACTGCCAGGACTGCATACTAAGTCGCGGCCAACAACCCAAAAAATTAAAAAGAAAAAAACTGGCAGCCAACAATAGTACCACAAATGACAAGAAATGAGAACTAGCTTGAACAAGAAACCACTAAGCATCCCAAACCAAAAGCACAGTCAAATAGAAAACATCTCTCTTAATGAAATAGAGAAACTGAATGAAACAAAACTCATGCTAATAAAATGGCTGTTAGATGGCTGCTAGAATTAACACATGGGATCAGACACGTAGGACTCTAATTGATATATATAACAAAAGAACTATAATAGAACTTGTCATGTAAAGTTGTGCTATTTCTAACCTTGATGGCGATGAGCTAACAAAATGTTGCATTTTTTTAAACATTTCTTCTTGGCGTGCTGCTAGAGTAACCAATTGAGAATTTAATGCTTGTATCTGGGACTGCTGGGTTTCTATCTGGGACTGCTGGGTTTCTATCTTGGACTGCTGGGTCTCTACCACAATTTCAGCTGCATTTAATCGTTTCTGTAAATCATGTTGGGCACTAGCAGCTTCCTCTTTCGTCTTTCTAAGGGAATCTTCTAATTCTGCCGTTCTTCTTTGTGTGGCTCTTGTAGTATCAGGTTTCGGACCATAACCGAGACCTTCAATGTACCCCGATTTTGTACCAAGCGTAGTATCCATAATTTCATCAATAGTCATGCAAGGCTCTCCTGGCTCTCCCGAAGTATATATATCTTTCAAATATTTCATATTGTTCTGCATAAGACTATTAATATTATTTAAATTAATTATAAATCTAGCAGAAAATACAACTATATTGCAGCGAAAACACGCTACCAAATAGCAACACAGGACACAAATTCTACCAGCGAACACAGCAACATCTAGATTGGAAATCAGTTTTCTGGGAAACTATAACAAAATAAATATTCCCCTGGTAAAATGGAATTCACCAAACTCGCTCGGGAATTGATTTGAGTAGCTGTTTATGTTGTAAAGTGGAATTTTCATTATTTTAAAGTCCAATCACAAGAAAAAGCTTATTATGAATTACTCAAGGCTAATCTCAATTTTTAAGTCAAAAAGAAAGAAAACACAACTTCTGAAGAATATTTACCCGGACAAATGCAATGGCTATGGTACTAAAATAATAATTTTCTTACATAGTTAGTCTCAACCTCTAGAGATGACCATCCTTTTTCAGTAGAGTAATGAGTACTCTTGTAGAACTCGATTCTGTCAGGCTCTACTCCATTTTCAGCCTATAAAATAAAATATTAATATGATGTAGAACTAAAATATTGTTAGTAAGAAGAACAAAAATGGTATAACTTACAAGTTCAGCACGAGCAGGTACAAACGCTTTTGACCCCATAAAATGATTAATTTTAAGCTTAGCTCGATTGGCCATGTTTATCTCGCATCGTTTCTACAAAGAAAATATAAATATATGTAACTTAAACAACAAGGAGAATAACATGAATATAAATTACCTTATGCGCTGGATCAGCCCACATGTCACAAAGCTTATTCTAATTTTCTCGGGTCAACTCTGGCACTTCAATTTTACGAGCTTCTTCCTCGGAACGTGCTCCTTCAAATAGTTGTTTTAACTTGTAACGCCATTGTCGGCTTCTATTTTTTAGAATATCCTCAACACTATCTTTCACGTAATGCTTGTCCAAATCAATTTCAAACTTCTCCTAAAAAACAGATATGTTATGAAGAAACACACAAACAATAAAAATCCCTTTTATATTAAAACAATAACTAATCATAACATCGGCTAATATACTAGTTAACTTCAAACTCAAGTATATAGACCAACTGAAAATTTGAAGCATGTTCGTATCACTGATCCTACTTATCTAGGAAAGGATTTAGTACAATCTTGTTTCAAACCAGATCTAATACTACATACATCATACTTGTTCATAAATGGTTATTATTATATTGTCCTTGATCCAAACTGCGCTGAATATGATAGGGGTTTACTAAGCACTATGATTACTACTACAAATTGCACTAATGAGATTTTAGTAATATATGTATATGTGGTGCAGCTTTCTGTGGTATTTTTGTTCATATTACTTTGCAGATTCATAAAAAATATGCAGTGTGCAGAAACTCTTGCACTTTTGCTGGTTTTTTGTTCTGCAAGACTCTAAAATCTGCAAAGTGGTTGAAAATGACTATTAAGCCATACTTTATCCATTTATTGGCTTTCTCTCAATGTGTGGTATTAGCACTAGGTGCTCAACCTACTGAGGGATCGCCAATTTATGGAAAGGGTAATGGTTTTCTTGAATGGCAATACTATGTAACTTGGTGCTACTACAACAACTGCAGTAACTACAGTGATACGCCAGGCATAGTAACAGAAGGCCATACTTAATCTATTTATTGGCTCTTTCTGAGTGTGTGGTGTTAGTACTATGTGCTTAACCTGCTGAGAGATTGCCAAATTTAGGAAGAGTACTGGTTTTAGTGGTTTTGATACAGCTAAGGATGGTCAAGTGGTGCTATTATTAAGCAGAAAAAGCAAGGAATCACAAGAGTTGCTGTATACTCATGCAATATGGCTAAAGACTTGAAATATCAAATATGCAAATACCATCAGAAATGTTACTCAGGAGAATTTCACAAGGCCTAGGAGGATTTGCAGCAACAACATCAGGGAAAAAACATTTGCAAGGTTATGCTAAGCTTAGAAAGACAACAAGAAATGGTGCAACAAAGGATCAAACTTGGGTCATCATTTGGAGGATAATGCAAGGCAAGTAGCTATGGAGAGGAGCAGAAATCAATATGCAACTGATTTGTTTCCACAAGGAAGGTTGTGTATGCAGCAGTTTTTCACACACAGAGGCTATGCATGCACAGTTCCATATCAGCAGTGCAGTCAAGGCAAAAACTGTACTGTATAGAAGCAGTTTATGGCCATTTCTTGGCCAAAATTGTTTCAGTTACATAAGTGAACTTACTACTAGATTTCGATGGAGATAGATATCGCCGATGAGTTCATCAAATAAATAGATAAATGAGTAACAACAATACTCGAAAGAAGAGAATTCACTATAATCACTACCATGTAATAAAATTACAAGAGTATAGAATCCTTATGTGGCATCTAATGAGTGCTGCATCTTTGTCCTCTCTTGTGAGTTCCTTCCACTTGTTTGGAAGCGAAAGAAAATTTCTAGCAATTATCCCTAGTTCATTGGATAATTTTGCCGATTGAGTTGGCTTAGTTGGCCTCCCTTTACCAACTGGGATCTCAATTTTCATCTTGCTTCCCATAGTCTTCCTCATCCTTTCAAGACCTTTCCCTCTAGTCTTGCCACGACCATTCCTGATCCTAGGGGAATCATCTGAAGGAAAAAAGTCAGTTCAAAATACCACATATGAGTATCGCACAGGATGAAGAAAGCAACAACTTAAAATTTTGCTTCATTTATTTTAACAGACAACCAAGTCAAGAAATTCATCGACAAAACAACAAGAATATAGGACAGCTAATCCGCTAATAGCATCTCCTTTGATCATTGAGATCATACCCAGTGATTATAAATTTCACAGATTACATAAAATGTCGTTGGATTCCAAAGGCGTAGATCATAACAACTATCCATTAAGGAAAAGGTTTAAATTGTGCATATTGACGAAGTAGGTACCTTTACATATCTGGTTTTTATACCCTGATGAGCAAAGGAGAGCCGGTCAAGAATAAACCAAGTGTAACTAGCACTAGTTATCATGAAGAAACTATTACATGTAATCTATGCCAACATTTTCAACTTCTTAGACTCACGTATGTAGCTTATATAGCATATTGACAAAGCAAAATCAATCGCAACTGCTCACACAAAATATCCAATGGCTTGCATTTTAAGAAAATATGTAAGATAAAGGGTGATATCATTAAGCACTTCTTTTTAAAATGTTGAAATAACATCAGATAACTTTATGAGTTAAATCCGCAAAACATATCGGTTGATGATTGAATTACTGAAATAACAGTCAAGATCAACATAAGAATTATTTGAGAAATTCGGAAATGCAAGAAAGAGAGGTGAAAAAAATTAAAGAACACAGAAGAAAGAGTACACTAAATAATTATTACAGATTTAGTACTTTCACTATTACAACCCCAATTCTAAGTATGTTAGCTCTAAAATTTTCTATATTCCACTTATAAAGAAGCTCCATTGTGTATCAAAAAGAATTTCACTGTCCTGTCAAAATAATCGAAGGTAAACGAACCTCGTTTCTCAATTACCACTCCTAATTGATAACAGGTCGCCAAAGAATAATATACTGGGGTTGTTATATGCTGCAACTGTTTATCTATTCACTATGTGGATTCACGTACAGGGAAGCTATTAACTGCTGATCGTTTGGTAAAAAGGGGCATGGATATAGACACAAAATGTAGCATATGTTTACAACAAGATGAGACAAATGAACACTTGTTTGGCTGCTGTATGGTGACAAGATGCATATGGGATAGAGTACTAAGATGGATGAACAAAACTACTCCACAAAATCTCACCTGGGAACAACATAAACAGTGGATCATTGGAAGTGTCAAAGGGCAATCACAAGAAGCGCAACTGTTCAAACTATTATATACAGAGTTAGTCTACAAGGTTTGGATGGAACGCAACCAACGAGTATTTGAGGCCAAAAGCAAAACAGGGGAACAAATTGCAAAGGAAATTATATATACATGCTGTGTTCGAGCTCCTCCGAGACTTAGGAATTTAGTAGACAATCTTGTATTTTAAAGCTTATGTTTCACTTTTAGGCTCTTGTTCTGTTAGATTTATTTGAGATAGCAGGCTGCGGTATCGCCTTGCTACCAGTTTTGTAATGAATACTTGGTGATTAATGGAAAGTTAGTTACCAAAAAAAAATAAAAAATAGTCGGAGGTTCCAACAAAAAAGGAGGGACAGCATGACCATCTTAAAGGACATTGCACAGGAACTGCCTATCGCTGCACAAAAACAGTACAAATGGACAGGAGTATTGAATACTGTGCAAGCATATCCTTAAAAGCATTGTATAGCTATAGATAGGAATCCTTGTAATACAGCTTAGTTTTCATTTTAATCTTGCCTTGAACTGGTTCCTGGAGTCACAAAGGACCAGTAGTGTAATTATGCTCAATTTGGTTGAATAATATTTACACATTTGACCCAAAAAAAAAACTTGCTTATCATTCCAATCATTCGTGGTTGAATGATTTTCGCTAGAGTGAACTGAATCAACTTCATTTATCCTAGTACTTCGTTTGCCCAATATCACTCTCACCATCCTCAAATACTGAGCTAATGTCTATCTCTTTCTTTACTAGTTTAACATAAATGAAAGTTTCAAAGGTTAATGCTTTTATTCCAATTTGGCCAATAACTAAATAATTTAATTCTAACTAATATAATAAAACGTATTACCTGTATTAACAGCGGGAGTAAGGTTATTTGATTCATCCGGGGATTGAGTAGCTTGAATAGTTTCCCCTGTAAGTGTAGTTTGTTTGAAGATACATCCTCCTGGTGCCATTGATTTGCAAAATTCTACAAAACACAATATCTAATTTTAGTATGTTCATAAGATGTAAACTGGATTAACAAATCAGTAGTTATATAAAAGCACCAAATCACTGATAACTAAAGGAAAATCCAGAAAGAACATAAATCATGAAGCTGGAAAGTCTCACGCACGTCATTTATTAAGAAGAGTTCAATGTCTTCTTGTTGTATTACTAATTGAATTTTTCAAGCATCACTAGCGTACTAAAGAATCAGTATAACATACCAAAGATATATTTATGCAGGAAATTTCCAAATGTGAAAGCACAGAAACTTTTTCATAAACTTATATAGGTTACAGTGTTAACAAGAGGCTGTGGTCTGATAAATATTGAGCCTCGTGAAGAAATACCCATTGGTTTCAACAAAATATTTAATTAAACTACAAAATATTCATCTCAAAAGATATCGGTTCGATTCATCCGGATTCAATTTGTCATTACCCATCCGAATTCTAATCATTTGACACAAACACATGCTTTAATACCATGTTTTCACAATCAATCCTTCCCTCAAAACCCGAGGGGAAAACGCCAATATGAACAAAACAGAGGAGAAATTATTTCAATAGATGCCTTGAATAATGTCATACTTCACTCGTTATGTGCCACACCAACGGTAAATATACACACCGCACGAAACTGTAGTCTACACAGTAAAGTAGAGTCTTTCTGTTTCAAAAACTTATAGTAATTTATTTTCTCGAGCTTCTAGATTGATTATATGAGACAAATATAAATCAAGATGAATGGATGTTCAACAAATAATCAATGAACAAATCATTCAAGATATCATTGTCACAAATAACTATCAATTTAATCTTGTTTAAAGATAAAGGAGGAATGATACATACCTGGTCTTCTTGCTCAGGTGCAGAAGTTCTGCTTCACTTTCCAATGTAACTTCTTCGTTTATTTTTTCATATATATGGTGGTTATCCTGAAATTATTTTGGAGCCAAAATTGTGAAAAAATGTAAGCGCCAAAAAACAGTTTTTTTTTTTCATTTTTCAGCTTTCTGTAATTCTCTTTGGTGGGAATTAGAAGGACAACGAGTTTGAAGGAAGTGGTGCCTCTGATTAACCCAAAAACTTAGGAAGTGGAGAAGTGCTCAAACCCAGCACTAGATATACGATTGTTAGGCTACATTTTAGGGTTTTGTTGTTATGACCTGATCCCCTTTCCCCTTTTTAATGTTATGTGTTGCATGAAGATAGTGGGGCTTCTTTTTATTATTTGATTAATAAATTATCCACTAAGCTTTGCTTAATGGTATTTAACTAAAAAAAATATATGAAAAAGGAGATATACAGGGAGACAAATACTTTCATATATTATATATAAAAAATATTATCTAGAAGATCAATGAATATTGATGAAGAATTTGGAAAGGTTTAGAAGTTTGAAGCCACTAAATAAGTATAAATACAAATAAATAAAAAGACCAAAAAAGAAAAAGGCTCTTGGCATTAATAATATGACTGAGCATTTTAGCTATTATAAATGTATTTAAGTTTTTGTATATTATTAACATTAATTATTTCATTATATTTTAAAAGGGGAGAGATATTCATCAATATTTCCGTCTTTCAATACCGAGCCGAGCTCAACTAAGCTTTGTCCAAGTATCACCGAGCTCAAGTTGGGCCGAGCCAAGCCCGAGTTTGCTCTTTGATGTTTTGTTCTACGTACTGCTACACCATTGGAAAAATTAAAATTATAATAAAGTGGTTGATTGAATTTCATTAATTATTGAATTCTTAAATTTAAAATGTTAATTACATTTCGCACCACCAATCACAAAGATATAAATGCTCTTCCGTTAACTAATAACTCCTAATATTGGATTATTTTAGCTCTAATATATCTTTTCATATGTAAAAACTTAGAGGATGTACACCATTTAGGGTGTGTTCGGTATGGTTTTTCAATTTTCTCATGTTCGTTGGAAATATTTTCTTTAAAAAACAAGTTCTTTAAAAATGAGGAAAATGACTTTCCTAATGAAACTAGGGAAAGCAAGTCCACAAGTGACATTCCACCAACCACCACACTCGACCGAACCCCAACCACTCCATGCACACCACCCCCACCCACTACCCCTCTACCACCCCAACACCCCACCACCTCTTCACATTTTTTTTTTCAAATAGACTTTTTATTTTTATTTTTTTTACACCATCCCACCCCCCCCCCCCTTCTCAAAACCCCGGTTGTTTTACTTTTATAAAACATGAAAAATTTGTGTGTAAAATTGGTGTGGGGTGGGTGGTTGTGGGTAAGGAATTTTTTTTTTAATGATTTTTTAAAAAAAAAAGTAAAATAAAATATATGAACTAGAATTGGGAGGGGGTAAGTGGGGTGGTTGGGGGTAGCAGTGGTGTGGGTGAGGTGGGGTTGGGATGGGTGATGGTATGGGGTAGGGGTGGGTGAAGATGGAGTGCGTTCAAGGGTGATGGTTGGGTGGTGAAGGGTGGGTGCTTGGGGTAGGTGTGAGTGATAGGGGGTGGGGCTGGGGCTTGGGTAGGCATTTTCCGAAAAATATTTTCTACGAACTAACCGAACATGAGAAAATAAGTGAGAAATTTACTTATTTTCCACTATCCAACCGAACGTGAGAAAATAAGTAGAAATTCACTTATTTTTCAAGAACAGATTTTCCAGGCAAACATTTTTCGTGGAAAATATTTTCATGTGTGCTCGGTATGGAGGAAAACATTTTTCAATTTTTCCATGTTCGTTTGATCAAAATTTTTGGAAATCATTTTTTTAAGGAAAACAAGTTTCTTATAAAAGGGGAAAATGACTTTCCTAATCGAAGTACGAAAAATAAGTCCACAAGTGACATTTCACCAACCACCCTACCACCACCAACACACCCCCGATCACTCCTACAACCCCACCTAGCACTCCCCACCACCCCCACCCCCACCCCCACCCCACAATTTCCCCTACGCCCCCTCCAATTATTTTTTGAAGGACGTGTTCGGTATGGAGGAAAATATTTTCTGGAAAATGTTTTCCAATTTTCTCATGTTCTTTTAGTCAAAAAATCTGAAAAATATTTTCTTTAGGAAAACAAGTTCCTCAAAAATGGGGAAAATAACTTCCTTAATAAAAGTAGGAAAAACAAGTCCACAAGTGCATGCCACCAGCCCCACCCGACACACCAACACCATAACCCCCCGTCCTAAAAATAAAAAAATTATAATTTTGTTTTGAAAAAAAAGTTTTGATTTTTTTTTTGGGTTTTTGCACCACCCACGCCTACCCCCACCCCCAACTACCAAACTCCAACCACTCCTGCAACCCATGCACCCTCCCCCCCAACCACCAAACCCCAACCACTCCCGCAACTCATGCACCACCCCCGCACCCTACCCCCTCCCCACTTTTTTTTTAAAAAAATTTCTTCTAGGTTTTCTACACCAACACATCCCCCCTCCCCCCCCCCCCCCCAACATTTTTTTTCTTTTTTTCTTAAAAAATGTTTTAAAAGTTTCCCTTTTTATTTTTTCACCCCACCCATCCCCACGACCCCCCCCCCCCTCCCGACACCCCACCACCACCTCCAATTTTTTTTTCTAAAGTTTTGAAAGGTTTTGTTTTTTGATTCTCTACACCCACCGCATGCACCCCCTACCCCTTTCCAAATTTTCTACTTCCTATTTAATTTTATCTTTATTAAAAAATTATAAAAATTGAAAGTTTGTGTGGTTAAAAATTAAGATTTTTGGAGGGGGTGGTGTAAAAATCCAAAATAAAAAGTAACTTTTAAAACTTTTTTTAAGAATTTTTTTAGGGGGGGTTTCCCGTGGGGGGGTGGGGGGTTGTGGTATAGAAAACCAAGAAAAGAAAATTAAAAACTTCAAAAAACAAATGGGTGGAGGGGTGAGTGTGGGGGTTGGTGTGGTATGGGTCCACTGTGTGTTGAGGGGGGGGGGGAGATGTGGTGGTGTAGAAAACCAGGAAAAAAAATTAAAAACTTCAAAAAGAAAAAAATTTGGGGGGGGGGGGAAGGGGGTGGTTGGGGTGTGGGGTTTGTGTGGTATGGGGAGGTGGGGTTGGGGTGGAGTTGGCGGGGTTTGGGTGGGTATTTTCAGAAAAATGTTTTCTACCAACCAAACAAATATGAGAAAATAAGTAAGAAATTCACTTATTTTCCACTACCCAAAACGAACATGAGAAAATAAGTTGAAATTCACTTATTTTTGCAAGATCACATTTTCCTGAAAAACATTTTCCTCCATAAAGTTGTAATGTTTTTTTTTTTTTTGGGTGTTGGACTCAAGGGATCCTCTGCTACGAGTTTTTATACAGTGTGCCTCCACTTGAGGCCGAGAGACAGACCGACACATTCAGAAGGTAACGATTTCTCTGCTTTTGTCATCTTTTAACTGTTACTGGAAAATCAAGATGTACTAACTCAGAGTATTATAGAATTATGAACGTAGACCTCAGCTTCCCTTCAACACCTGATGTATCTGCTGAAGCTAAGAATCTCATTAGCCAGGTAAATTGATTATTACTTGTCTATGCTTTAGTTCTGTAAGAAGAAACTACATAAACTGAAGAGTGGTTAGTTAAAACACATGCAGTGCATATAAAAAATAATACTGGTGTATATAGGTCAAAGAGTTACGTTTTAAAACACTTGCAAAATTTCTGGTTGCACGCCTTCTTTCTGATTGTTTCCTTTCTCTTTGCAGCTTCTTGTGAAGGACTCTTCAAAAATGCTTTCTCTTCAAAAGATCATGGAGCACCCTCGGATAATTAAGAATGTCACATGACATTATAATCTGAGTCGCTTCGCCAATTTTCATCGTTTAGTTAAAGCGCCCTGTCTAGTGAAACTGTGAAAGTAACCGATGACATAATGTTTGTTTTTTCACCTGTTGGTGTTTCAACTCTTTTTGCTATTACATATGATATGTAAATGTAATCATCTTGGTTTCAATAGTTTGTATTGGATGGAGTGTGAAGCTATGTTGGTGGACATTGATATAGTTTCCTAGAAATAGTTGTATATCATTTACATATGACTTTACTGGATTTTCTATTAACTTCGAAATTAGTATCTTACCTTATTCTCATAGTTTACTACTGTTACTGTTTATGATGCAGGATTCTCCCAGTGCAGCTCAGAATTTGGATTTAGATTCAACTCTTGAGGCTAGAACTTGTGGGACACGACCCGCTGGTGAAGTTGAAGGAAGCAATAACAATCATCATTCAATCTTGACAATTGCATTCCAGTTTGCTTTTGAGAATCACTGTCATGACCCAACCTAGGGCCATGACCAGTGACCGAGCTTAACCTGCTTGATAACCTAACTTATGTTACCTGTACTCAAACATCCCAAAACATATTTATATATATATGTAACATATCACAATGCAAGCCAACGAGGCTGCTAATGCCTCTGTACAACAAAACAGTGGCCGGTAAGGCCAAACAGTATCCATGACACCCACGCTGTTCGCAGACTACTAGAAGAGTATGACCATGCATAAGTGACGGAACAGGGCCCCGTCGTGCCCATAATATATACACACAAAATTATACCAAAACAGGAACAGTCTCCGAAGTAAGTGGAGCTGTCTGACTCTCAACGCTGACTCCTCCTAGGTGGCTGGATTGTCTGACCGCATCCCTGAACCTGCGGGCATGAAACGCAACCCCCGAAGAAAGGGGGTCAGTACGGAATATGTACTGAATATGTAAAGCATTACTGAATCATAAACAAGGAAAAGCGTAACAGTAAACAAGTTTAGAAAGCAACCTAGAACAGCATTTTGAACCATGCCATATGGTCCCTTACACAAATTCTAGCATACACAATATAAATATAGAATATCCTACTCGTAGTCGCTTCCGGCTAATAATACAATAGTCCCTTCGGACAGCCGCTTCCGGATAATAACACAATAGTCCCTTCGGACGGTCGCTTCCGGCATAATAATGATGGCCCCTTCGGGCAGCCGCTTCCGGCTTAATAATAATGGCCCCTTCGGGCAGCCGCTTCCGGCTTAAGAATATCATAATCCAGCTGATCAGGTGGAACAATAACAATACATATGATATCCAATATGAATATGTAGTGAAGTCACAAAACGTTGCTTGCCAATATAGTATGAAACATTTTATAGAAGTCAAGACATGAGTCGTCATAGAGTTCCTAAAAATAGAAGCTGATATATATCGACTATTATCCAACGTACACAAGACTGAAGGGGGAGGCTCAATCACTGGAGAGTTCTAACATCAAGAAGTGAATAAGAATCATAAATCACACTCGAAACTTATAAATAGGATTACTCCAAAATTCATATCATTCAACACTTAGATCTAAGACATGCCAAAAGAAAGAAGGGTTAGCTTTACATACCTTTGGCGTTTATTCGTAACACAACACGTATACGCTGCCCAAAGTTTCAACCTATATTAAGACGTCAAGAATTATGGTTAAGCTACGGGGAGATTCAAAACGTTTCCCAACGTTAGCAATTCTTTTCTAGACAATTTAGACGACGGTTTCCTTACATCCCAAATTGATTACATAATAGTCAAGCTAACTCCAATAATTATACGTTCAAGTACTACATCGAGGCTATCCAAGACAAGATGCGAGAATCACTCCGAACAGCCCGCACAACATTCCAAACAGTCCACGCAATATTCCAAACAGCCCACATTCACAATATTCAATAACGATCCACATACGGCTACTACGTCTTCAAGTTATTCCTAATAGTCCGTAGCCTTAACGTTTTCATGTAAGCAACTTTATAACAGCCCAACCAACATACAACACAATGCATAATCTTAATTATCATTAATCTTCCAAGCGCAACAAGATCAACAACAACGTATCCAAAAAAGCCCCTAACTATTACACAAAAGATGCTCGGAATTCTTGCAAACGCTTACGAACATGTCTAGCAAACCACATACGATTCTTACACATTATTTCATATCTTATTTTCATATAATTTCAGTAAGTTACGACCAGCAGTCACACGAGAACTACATCTTCAATTCATACGCAAATAAGCTACATTATTATCACTATAATCCTTACAACAACCCACAAACAAATTTAACTCCAACTCTAACCATTTAATACCTTTATTCTCTTCATAAGATTCATAACAACAACAATCAAAATACCAAGTAAAATCAGTCCACCACCTTCTACAAAACAGTCCCTACACGGCCCCAAATTTACATTTCAACAAAAATAACAATCATGTTCATATCAACACAACTTCACCTTTAACTTTCCAATTCTTTTCATTCTTTTACTATGTAATCTATGATAGCAACAACCATAATATTAGTTACAATCAGCTCACTATTTTCACACCAAACAGCCCCCTACGGGTTCCACAATGCTTCAACATCAACACATACAATTTCATACATGCAATTCACATTTACACATTCACAACACATCTAAATCACCCTTAAAACAGCCCCTACGGCTTCAACAACATTCCAACACCAACATTCATGATTTCATACATGCAATTTATATTTACACACCTACCATACGTTTAAATCCTTAATACATGCCAAGAAAGTTAAACCTTACGTTAAACACTTGACTTCTCAACTTGACTAGAATTTGTGAAATGAAATAATACTTGTTCTTGTTGCTCCAATGACTACTCCACGTTGCTATGCACCTTCCTAAGGGTCGGAATACTTTGAAAATCTGATTTTTGATCAACAAATTTGAGCTTCAATTTTTTGCTAGCTATGGCCGAATGCCATGGCTTATGTTCTCTCTCTCTCTCTCTCTCTCTCTCTCTCTCTCTCTCTCTCTCTAGCTTATGTGTTGAAGATGGAATGAGGGTTTTGCTGATTTTGTGAGTCATATAAAATATATATATGCTCTTCCTAAGCTCTACACGTGACCAGCAAAATTTTAATCCATGTGGAGTGTATTTGGTCTAATATTTAACTCAATTCAATGCCTCATTTGCACACTATTCTTGAAGACCGTTTTTTTGGTCTTTAGTGGAAGACCATATGGTCATATTAGGTCCACTAAGTAATAGAATAATGTGGCATGCTGAATAATTAAAGTCTTCCATAAGGTTTCCACGTGAGCCTTTTGTCAATTGCATTGATACAAGAATGAATTGTCAATATTTAAATGAGTCTTCCAACATGTAATAGCATGCCTTCATATAATAATGAATTGCCAATATTTAAATGAGTCTTCCAACATGTAATAGCATGCCTTCATATAATAATGAATTGCCAATATTTAAATGAGTAATAGCCTTATTTTAGATGACTTTGAGTCATCACTAGGCATTGGCACGTTAATGTTCCTCTTGGCTCATTGTTGCCACTAATTTTTAATTAACACCACAATTAAGTAGTTCCTAATCTCCAATAATATTTTTATACTAAGTAAAATTTATAAACAATTAGTTCTAATTTAGAAATTAAAAATTAAAGGTTTCTATTTCATGTCCGGGAAGGGTTCCGTCTTTAACTCACGTCGATTCCTTCGCGAATAACTCGACGTATAAAAATACGGGGTCTAACAATCACTATCGAGAAAATGTATTCCACTGCCAAGATATCCAAGTGGCCTGCACAAGTGATCTAGATTTACAAAGGAAGCAGTAATATGCATCCTATAGAGATCGCTAGATTTATACTCTTTACTGGGAAGTTTGACAGAGGATAAGCACTAATGAAAGTGTTCGTTCACCTTATTGTAGCCCTAAAAGTAGACTAGAACTTGAAATGGAAATATTTGATAGGCCTGGTAGATTTTCTTGGTTTCGTATTACACGATTGATTTGGACAATGGGGATTATTTCATGTCATTGATTGGGATTATCATTAAACTTACCTCTCAAAATAAGTTATCTTTGCAGTTAATTATAGAATTTTATTTTTCTGCAAAGCGCAACTACTTTGTTTTTGTAATGAACCTCGTTATTAATAAAATTCGCTGCTAAGCTCACTGTGCAGTTGTATATTAGTTCAGAAAATAACCGTGTATAGGCATTTTATCTCTTTTATTATATAATATGGTCTATATCGCTTATCAGTAGTATAGTCTAGTATTTCAAAGAAAATTATGCTTGTGTGGTGTATAATTGTTGATGGAGAAAATTATAATTTTTATTTTGTTTAAATCGAGATGTATCTGAATCTTTTAATTTGTAACAACATATTTTTTGTAGCCAATAATTTCACATCTGAATCTTTTAATTTGTAACAATATAGTTTTTGTAGCCAATAATTGCACTATTCAACTACGAAATTTAAGTGGTCACTATTTGAAAATTATATTTTTTTGTGACAATTTCGTTGTGACTAAACTGTAGGTTGAGTAGAGATAAATAATACAATTGTTACTAATTGTTCGAACTATTAGTGATAAAAATTAAAGGCACAATTAAATATAAAATTCTGCAGCTAAAGTCTGGAATGATTAACTACAAATTCTAATTTGTCCCTAATGTATCAACATAGCTTTTGCGACAAAAGTTTTCGTCTCCAAATTTTAGTGGTATATTAGTTAAAAATATGTGTATAGGCATTTTATCTCTTTTATTATGTAATATGGTTACGTCGCTTGTTAGTAGTATGGTCTAGTATTTCAAAGAAAATTATGCCTGTGGGGTATATGTATTGACGGATAAAACTCTAATTTTTATTTTGTTTAGATCGAGATGTGTCTGAATCTTTTTCTTTATAACTATAATTTTTTTGTAGCCAATAATTGCACTATTCAACTACGAAATTTAAGTCGTAGCCATTTAAAATTTATACTTTTTGTGACAAAATTGCATTGTGACTAAATTGTAAGTTGAACAGAGACAAATAATACAATTATCACTAATTGTTCAAACTGTTAGTGACAAAAATTAAAGTCACAATTAAATATAACATTATGTGGCTAAAGTTTACAATGGTTAACTATAAATTTTAATTTGTCACTAATGTATCAACATAATTTTTGCGACAAAAGTTTTTCGTCTAAAAAATTTAACTTATTTTAGGACGAAAATTAGTTTGTCACAAATTGGGTACATCATTAATGACAAAATAATGTGTCACTAATAACTTTAAATTCGTGGCTAATAGTACTCAATAAATGGCGCCAACGCTTTTTTTTTTTAGGGAAACTTTAGGGGACAAAACTTTGCTACGAATTTTTGTGTTTCGTCACTAAAAATATATGCCTCATGTATTTAAGGACGAAATGGAACTTTTGTCACAAAAAGTGAACATTTAGTGACGAATTTTGCGCCGTAGCTAGTATTTTCGTAGCTAAATATCATATTTCTTGTAGTGACATGACAAGTGAAGGACAAAGTGCCGGATTTGAAGGCATCATGACAATGCTCCAAACATAGTTAGATCGGGAAGCTAAGATGGAGGAAGAGCGAAAACTCCTCCAACGATCCATTTTAGAAAATGGAGAAGTTATGAAAAGAATGAATGATTCATTTGAGGATGCCAATTCCTCAATTGTCATGGAAGTGTCGACTCCTCAAAATGACTTGGTTGAAGAAGAGATTTCAAATTTGAAAGATGAGCCCGAAAATCCTTGTGTCCACAACGAAAGTTGTGAAAGTGAAGAAGTGGTTTAACTTGAAGAAGAGCAAAATCTTGAAGAAGAAATCTCCAATTCTCAAAAAGAAGAAGTTGAGGAAATTTTGAAAAGCATAATGGGGAGGAATGAAAACTATGGGAAAGTCTTGACCAAATTGTGGGAAGAAGTTCAACATGGAGATGATGAAACTATCCAAAAGGTATATCTCACCATAGATGGATTTTTACAAGAGTTGGACGACTCTCACAATGAAGAAAAACTTGACAAAATGGAAATTTTGAGCCAAGAGGCTAATGAATCAACTCAACAACTTCAAGCCTATGGAGATCACCGTGAAGGCACTTCACGGATGATGGAAGAATTTCTAAAAATGCATGTTGAGCAAAGTCAAGAAGCGGAGCTACTTGAAATTGCTATCGGAAAATTGGAGGCCGAATTGAATGCAAAGATTGAAGCATGTAATGCTCAATATCAAAGGGCCATGGATTGTAATTTTGAGTTGGTTTCCAATGAAGAAGAGGTCAAGATTGATTTTCATGAGCTAATGGTGAATTGCCAACCGACCAATCCAAAAATAATGCAAGATGCCGAGATTGAAAGAAATGATACTAGAGTTGCATTAAAAAGTTCATGAAATGGTTTTTGAAGACTCTAGTTCATTTTTGGGTGAGGATGTCAAAAATGAAGGGAATTTGAAATTGAAGCGCATTGGACCACATTCCAACCATTTTTCAACATTGTGCTTGGTTGATGATATTGAAGTTGAACTAACCAAGCCTATGGAGAATTTTGGAGATGAAGAAGAAAGCGTTTTCATTTTGAAGTTTGCTATGCCAAGAAGACAAAATGGCATTCCTCACTTACGGGCTAAGAAGTGCAAAATGCGACACCCGAGAGTTAGCCTCTTTGCTTTCCTACCACCGCCTCACGAGCATTACCGGAATCTTGATTCAAAGTTGGGGCGCAAATTCATATCTTCCAAATGGAGAGAAAAGTGGTAAAGGTAACCGTCATGCCGCGACGTTAACTTAAGCGCTTGGTGGGAGGCAACCCATCGTTTTAAAAAATTTAAATCGTTTTTGAAATTTTATTTTTTAGAGTAGTTTATTTCATTATTTTTGACTAATCTGCAAAGTTTCAGAATTTTTGGAATTGTTTTGAACAGTTCGGGTTTTCAGAGCAGCCACAAACCAGTAGCTGCTGCTGAAATATGGTTTTAGTGCCTAAAAAAAAAATCAGGTGACATCACCTGCGCATCGCAGGTCATGCCTGCGAGTCGCAGGTACTGTTCGCAGGTCGTGACAGTAAAAAAAATATATTTGTCCTCAAACTATTTTATGTTTTATTTTGATTATGTGCAGTGAGGACACTGCAATGTTTGTAGTTGGGGGTGGCATGTGGTAGCACATTATATTTTGGTTATGCTTAATGTGTGCCCTTGCTAGGCTTATTTTGTGACTGCTGGTGTGGCTGTGGATAAACGTTACAAACGGAACTTGCTCAAATTTCTAAAAATTTCGTTCTTTTGGCATGTTGTGGATTAGTCACTCTTATTATTTTATTTTCTTTCTTAGATTCTTTCATTAGTCTTGTAGTTTTGGTGTAGGTGCTTCTTTGAGGAAAAATGTGGAAACTCTTGGCTTGTTTGATACTAATAGAGTTAGTCTCTTGCATGTGAAATGTTGAAATGCGAATACCCTACAAATTGTTTGTGAAAGTTAAAAAGCAAGGTGCATAGGAAAAAATGACTTTTGTGACAACTTTTTGGCTCATTTAGTGACTCTTTACCTACTAGTTAGGTTTACTTTGGATTATGAGATATTGCTCTAGTTGTTCTTGCTTAGGAAGTGAAATTGCTCCATCTTGACTAGTTCATATGCCATGTGTGGTGAGTGTTTGTTGAATAATTCTTGTGCTTACTTTTATCATCTTGTCGCTTGATTCTTTTGAAACTCCAGTGCATTTTTGAAATTGTATTTTGAAATGAGGGAATTATTTGGTTGAAGTTTCACATGTTTGTAGCCTAATTGTTGGTACCAACCAAAATCATGAGGGTTGTGCTTAGTTGAAGAATGTGCTTTGAAAATGATAGTAGCACTACCTAAGCCTATATTGATGGATCCTCATTGAGATTTTAGTTTTGTTTTGCTTGAGGACAAGCAAAGACTTTAGGTTGGGGGTGTTGATGTGCCGCGAAATTACGGGATATTCGATGCTAATTCCTTAAGCTTTTGTGACTCTTCAAGCACTTTTGTTGTTACTTTTTGTGTATATGTGTCGTTTTGTAGGATAAGATACCCGGAGAGCATAACGGAGCAAAACGGAGCAAAATAGAGCAAAAATAGAACAAGCAGCACTTTCTGGCAGCACATGCTAGCAGCACTTGCTGCAGCATGTTGTGTCTGCGAGTAGCACCTGCTGCAGCAAGTGCTGCACGCAGGCCATTTTTGTCCACAATTTGTTCCCGTTTTGGAATGTTATAAATACTCTTTTAAGGTTTGTAAAACATTATCTTTGGCCATTCAACACAAGTTTTGGAGACTAGGTTCCTACACCATACTTTGGGGTTGAAGATTTGAAGATTTGGTTGATCATTTCTTAAACCTTTAATTCATTTCTTCAATTCCTTGCTTTGTATTGTATATCTAAGTGTGTAGTATTTATTTTCTTCACTTGAATCTTGTTTATGAAAATATTCTATGATTAAAGTGTTGGATGAAACTCTTGTTTTGCTTATGTATTGAATGATTTTTATTGCTAATGAAGTGGGTCTTTGTTGATTTAATTAATCTCGTTCTTTAATGTTTCTTAAGAGATTAGCTAACCCTAAGACTCGCCCATTTACTTTGATTGAGCTCGGAAGAGGAAATCTAGGTTGGGAAAGATTAATTAACAAGAATTTGGGTCATTAAACCCATCTACTAACTTGAGCTAGGAATAGGAAAGTTACTTGAGATTCAATTGGTTGTGCTTGATATCACACTCTAAAGCTTGGAAAAGCTTAGAGTGAAATTCATTGATTTGGTTGGAAGACTTTCAATGAGATTTTAGAAACCATTATCTATTAATATAAACCCGCTCTTAGTTGTAATATCATAAAATATATTGGATCGTTACTTGAGAGTTCCTTGTATCCATGCTTGTGGCCATTGATCATTTTACTTACTTTCTAGGTTAGTTTATATTTTTGCATTAGTTATAATTTTATCAAAAATCAAATTATTATCAAGTGTTTGGCTTAGCGTAGAAAGTGATAATTGCTTACTTGTTTAAATCGCCTAGCATATTGTTTCCTGTGGGATCGATCCCGACTCATAATTGGGTAAATTATATTGCATACGACCATGTACACTTTCTCCGTGAGAGTGGATTTGGACGTTATCACACTGCACTTCCTCTAATTCCATATTTACTATCCAAATACTCGTATGTTGGACTTGCAAATATCTGCAGTGACAATAACACAAGGCGTAGAATATGAGAAAAGATTAGACACGAATCTACTATATGTCGTTTCATAGAGGGGGCTGAAAAGCAGAAAATGACCAAATAAATAGTAGTAAAAGGTGAAAGTACAGTTTTAGCTTTTAAGTACATGCAAAGTAATGATGGATTGAAAGAAAGCAGCAAGGTTGGCTAATCCCCTCAGCCAAACAGGGCCACTGTAATCGTAGAGCAAATAGGATGATGATTTGGATCCATATGCCCAATAAACCATGTAAGTAATAGCATGCACTGGCACAACTCCTATAGTAAACTGAAAATATAGGGCTTTCAACTTGTTCTCAACCGCAGGCGCTCTTACAGTAGCCTGTGACATAGTGGAATTTAACAATAATGTGAGAATCAAATGAAATTGAACAAGATCTTCGCTGCATTGGACATCAAAGACATCCAATTTAAGGTCATAATTCAAATTTTATTCCATCATTTTCCGCGACCACCACACAAATTTATCAGTAAATCGTACATCGACAAGAGTTCACGAATCCATAGCCTAGTTACCTGGATCTCTGGGATCATTCCTGTGTTGTATACAAAAACAAGACTTGCAGCTGCACCAATAGTTGTAAAAGTTCTGATTGGGATTGATCCTGGAATGCTACAGTCCCTAGGAGGAGCATTAATACCTGTAATTTAGGGGAAAAGGAGAATGCAGGTGTATTAATTAAACACAATATTTCCTCAAACACTAAAATTAAAAATGATCAGGATATAGTTGGTTAGATGAAGATTCAACAGAAGTCATCTATCGCCGAAACGATTTAAACAAAGGATCTATGGAAGCATAGATAACCTGTCCATTTCAACCAGCTAGAGCCAGAAAAGAGATTTATCATGAAAGAGAGAAGTATGTTCATGGACCGTGTATTTGCAGCACATATGATGCTTTTTGACTATAAGTTTTATTTGTTTTCACGCAAGTTTGTGTTGTTTTTACGTATTTTTATCATGTTTTAGATATTCAAGTTCTCGAGAGGCTGAGTTGTAAAAATTAAGCAAAAAGAAGCCAAAAAGACATAGAAGAGTGGAAAGACCTGAAGATACCATTCCACGAGAAGAAACACGGATCGTGGATCATTCTACGACCCGTGAAACTTAACGTGAAACAATTTCAGTGACTCATGTGGAAGAAGGTGATTCCACGACGGCATTCCACGAACCGTGAAATATTCCACGGTCCGTTAAATGGTAGCATCAAATGATCCTGATTTCAGAAAAGTTGTAATTCCATGGTCCGTGAAAAGTTCTTTCGGGCTAGACACGTTATTTGATTTTTGGAGCAAATTGGCCCACTATAAATAGTTCCTTGTAGGGTTTTAGTTATTACCCGTTGTCAGTTTTAGACTATTATTTTCCTAGCATAGAATACTCACAGTTTTTGAATCTTTTTGGAGAACAAACAATTGCAATTACTTTCTTTCAATTCCAATCAATCAAAAGTAAGCGTTATGATTTCTATTATCTCTTATTATTCGTCTTTCACTATGAGTAGCTAATTTCTCTACTAAGGTTGTGAACCCTAAAATGGGTGTTTTGTGATTGGGGATTGAGATTGATATATGCTTAATGAATTGTTAGGGTTTATTTATTCATTGTTCTTCATTCATAATTGATGGTTGCAAATATTGATTAAAGCCATAAACTTTGCTTAACTTGGGAAAGTGAGTGGGGTTTGGTAGGAATAAATAATAAGAACGCAAGGCCTTAACCTTTGTTTAACAAATTCACTTAGAAATAAGAGAAATTTACTTGACACGAATTAACCGTTCTTTATATACACTCTTTTGTATTTGGGAAAATCATAAAGAGAAATAATCTCCAACTGTTGGAAAACAGAGGGATTCAATCAGAGATTAAGTGCATTCCTATAACAATCCATTAGAAGTATATCATGATCAATCATCATAGCAAACACTTTATCTAAAGGGGGACACAACCTTGGTTTCTTTTACCCATTTATTGCAACCAAAAGCAATTAGTTAATAAACAACCAATCTTCTACAAACTCAACGGAATACGAAACTAGACCGCAAGAAAGTACTATACGACTTTAGTAACCTTTTCACACCATATTTCTTGTGAGATTCGACCCCAACCTAGTTGAGTTAGTATATTTGACATGGTCCGCTTTACATCATTTAATATGTGTAATTTGAGTGTATCATATGTACATTTGCATACTTAAATATAGTACTAGTACTATTTTTCCCCGAGCAGTTGTGCTTCATAAATTTATCAAGGAATGACAAATTGTTTTTCATCACGTAGATCACTTTTAATTCGGGAGAAGAACATATAATTAAATAAATAAAAGTATGCTCTCTCCAACAAGTTAAGTTTTTAGAAGAGCGGACCACACATTTCAATCAATTTCACACTTCACATTGTGAGAAATTAATTAAGGATAGAACGCATACCATCTTTAAGAGAAAGAGCAAAGGCTATTGTGAAATACACTATACTGAGGACTGTGGAAACTGCTAGCCAAAGCCTTAGAGCCGATAAATGGGGCACAACAATGGCGAAAACCTCACATGCCAATCCAGCGATCACGATGAAGTATGGCAGCTTCATCTCAAGATCTTCCCTAAAGAGAAGATAGAAAGCCTGCCAATCATAACATGTTATTACAGGTTAAATTCACTAATAGTGTTAAAAAAATACACTGCTATAAATCATTATCCTACCTTTAAGGATTGTCCGCCCAAAATGATAAATCCAATATTTATCAAGAAAAGATTTGCAAACTGCAATGCCCGGACAGTTACATAAGCTCTCCAGCCTGCATCAACCAACATAACTTTTAACTAAGAGAGAGATATTATAATCATATACACCAAGCAACAATAGAATATATTAATGAAATGTCAAAGTTAAAAGGGGCTAGACTGTGATCTGTCTTAAATATGTTTTTCTTAATTTCTTCTTACCATACATAAATTCAGCTAGGTCTCTAAATCTAATATGCCTCCTTTCCCCATATTCATGGATCTTGGCCATAAGAGTACTAGCATACAATGACATGAGTGTTGGTAAAACAAGACCAGTCACACCACCAATCCAACCCAGAGGAACCATGAGTGTGCCAGCATATCCTGGAGCATAAGCACTGTTGACACCAGTTGTGAGAACAAGTCCAACCTGAAACCATGAATCTACATTTTGCAACACATTCTTTCCTTTTTAGCCCGTTCATGCATGATATGTTCTCATATAGAGAAATAATTTAAATTAAACTTTCTCATTTGACCCTTGATAACACAATTTCACAGTCACATAAATATCATAGTACATTTAATACCACATCTTCCAATAATTTTCTCTTCTTCTTTGGTTTTATTTTCCACATAAAACACAAATTCAATTAATTCAATCTGCTGATGTAAAGATGAAAAATATCATGTCCGATCTAAAATTCAAATAAATGAAACAATATCTAATTGAACATCTATATGTGAGAAATTTGATTGTGGGACATGAACATTGTTTTAAAAGGCAGTGTCAGGACTCGCCCCGGGGCTCGCCTTGGGGCAGGACAGTGGCAAAACGCTCTGGGACTAACGTACGGGGCTTAGTTCCTATGAGGCTTACGCCCTAAGCGCCCAACCATACGCCCTAAACACACCTAACGCCCAACACCCAGGGCTCGCCTAACACTTACACAAATTATATTTTAAATTCCTTAATTAAAATCATTCACCCTCATAATTGTTTAACAAAATAATGATACTTAATAGTTTTTCATCTATAGAAATAGAAGATTGGGTGTAACTCATATAATTAACAAGTCGTAGTATTGGATATTTACTATTTGAGAACGTCATGAGGGTGAATATCACTTAATTTTTAAAAAAAAAACACATAGCGGAATTGCACATTTTCACTTGTCATTGGTCATAAGTCCTATGTATCAGAATTATCATATAATTTTATTTTTTGTTCATGAAGAAGTTATGTTTTAATTGTAATATTGATAAATTTTATTGATTATTTGCTTATAGGGAGATAAAATGAATAGTATGATAGTAATAGTATTTTAAGAAACTGTGTTTTTTTCCGTGTTTGAAAGTTACAGTGTTAGAATTGTTTTGCATTTCATAATAGCTTTTATTTCATTGTATTGTTTATACTTGTAAAATTATGTTATATATAATTACAAGTTATAAGCGGTGTATAATGGATTGCTTTGATCATTTTTTTGTGAGGATCAAGCGCGTGGCGCGCTCATACACACACACACACACACACACACACACACACACACATATATATATATATATATATATATATATATATATATATATATATATATATATATATATATATATATATATATCATTTATTTACAGTTTTCTTTTATTTTTTTTTATGTAATTTTACCTATTTAAAAATATTCATTGTAATTATATTATTTTAAGAAATACTAAAAATTAAATACCGATGGGGCTTACGCCCCCGCCTTTTAAAACACTGGACATGAAAACGATTCATTTTCATAAATCAAATGACAAATTTCTAAGCTTTAGTAACCTTAATATTTCAAATAAAATAAATCAATCATACATAACTTTAGCATAGATTGGAACAAGGAAATTAACAAAAAAATGTATATTTAAAGTGTAAAACAATTTTTTCCTTATTTGCTCTTTCTTCTTGGCTTATCTAAATTTATTAGTTTCTTTTTCTGCTTCTCCGAAATCCAACTTTTCTATAAGAGTAAATCCAATTGAAAACATATATTTCTCAAATAACAGAAAACCAAGAAAGCTAATTACTAATAGTAAACCTAATTGCAAAGTAGAATAAAATATAAATCTAGTTGAAAAGTTTGAATATTAAAACATACTTAAAATAAATGTTGTGTGCATTATGATTTATGTCTTTTTAACTGAGTCTACCATATGAGGAAGAAAAAAATAATTAATGATAGTTAATTTTAACAAATGCTACATAAATATTGTTTTTGGTCTATTTTCTAGCTCTTAAAGACTACAAAGAGCGTGAACTCACTCTTCACTCCACTTGGCACTGCAGGGGGTTTAATTCGGAAATGTCACAATTCAAAGATAACATATTGCATCAACACCCCCTATAGTTTAACTGTTTAAGTATTAAATTGACAAAACGTGAATAGTTTATGAGGATTTTGAGATATTAACTCAAAGACAAAGAGCGGATCGATTACATGAAATGATTAAAAGCGAGCTAGTTGGGAGAGAGAAACAGAGACACCTTGGCCAATCTGATGTAGAGTTTTAGGAACTTCAACCTCAAAAAAGAGACTGGAAATAACATGATCAGCCACCTCCTTCTCTTCTCCCATTTTATTTCTTGCCCAAATATAAAATATATATCTACTACTGATGTGGGAGATATTAAACAGAGTGATGGAGCAACTCCTTCAACTGATTTCTCTCTAAATAATACGTAATGGACTTAGCTAAAGCATCTATAGCTCTATTATATTGCTGCCTGTCCCAATTTTGCTGCATGTGCCAATAGGAAGCTAGGGGAATACATTTACAGACCACTGACTAAAGGCAGCTAATGACGAGTATTTAATTTTAATCCTAATTACGTATAACGGTATCAGCTTTTATTTCCATTTTATATTTCCCGTATAATATTCTTTTCGTGTCCCACTATTTTATCTGTTTATTAAATTTTTCGAATTACTCCTGTTAGGGTTTGACTCTGATTTTCTTATCATATTTGAGTTTTACTTTCTCTAGAAGGAAAGTCAAATTATAATCATAATCGCTTTAATTTACTTTTCCTGAAATGAAAATATAATTCTCTTTCATATTTAACTGTATTTTTTTTTTTTGAGGAAAATGTTTTGGACCTCTATAAATTGAAGAATCCCTCTCATACAATATAACACAATAGCATCCACAATGTAGTCATTAAAGAGTCTTGTTTAGGGGGAGATTATTCTCTCAATAGGTTTTTATACTTTATATATATTAGTTTTTACGCGAACCCAATAATGAAGGTTTCGTAAGGGGACTGGAGCAGGCTACCATGAAACAAAAGATATATATGTAGGTCACTTGACCAAATCATACTATAATATTATGTCTTTTTAGTATATCTTCTTTGTCGTCTGATTTATTGTCGTTCAAGGTTTGCAATTATAAGCTTCCGCATGACGCTCTGATTATTTCGATCCCAACAAGTGGTATCAACATCGGGTTCATCCAATGATTCAACAAGTGGTATCAGCGCCAATGGTTGAATTCAAATCAAGCTACAACGCCTATTTCACGATAATGAACATTTTATCCGGACTACTGCATGTGGAGAAGAAGTTTCAACCATATTTTCAACATTCATGCTGCTGTATCTTTATAAACAAAAACAAAATATTTTTTAAACCATTTTTAACCAATATTTTTAACCATGGCAAGAAGCAGTGATGAACATATGTGAAGAAGAGGGATCAAGTTTTGTCAAGAAAATCCAAGCCAAAAGGAGAGATTTTGTTAGGGTTTTGCCCTAACTTTCTTACCATATTTGAATTTTACTTTTCTCTCGAAGGAAAGTCAAAATATAACCATAATCGCTTTACTTTTTCTGAAAGGAAAATATAATTCTCTTCCGGCTAGTCCTTTTCTTGGAGGAAAAAGTTTTGGACCTCTATAAATTGAAGAATCTCTCTCATACAACTGAACACAATAGCATCCACAATGTAGTCATTAAAGAGTCTTGTTTAGGGGGAGATTATTCTCTCAATAGGTTTTTATGTTTTATATATTAGTTTTTCAATATGTAGGTCACTTGACCAATTCATATTATACTATTATGTTTTTAGTATATATTCTTTGTTGTCTGATTTATAGTCGCTCAAGGTTTGCAATTATAAGCTTCCGCATAACACCCTGATTATTTCAATCACAACAGCTCCCTTATTAACAAAAATTGTAATGAAAATCATCAACATATGGGCCACAGAACCGTTTGAAATATTATTTGTGCCCTAGATTCATTATGTCAGGTAATATTTTGCATACACTATTGACGATTGTTGTTGTATTTATTATAATGACAATCATTTTCTTATTATCATGTTTATTATTCTTTTTGTTTGATCAACTTTGAAAATGAACTTGATTAAATTTGTAAGAATTATCATATAGATAGGGAGTTAGACTCTATCTATATATATATATGCAATGCTCTGAATTAGATTTAGATTAGTTGATTGTCATCGATATATAATTCTCATCTATATTCTTGGTCCTTTCTCTTTGATTACGTACATGTATGTGGTATTTAGAGGTTAAGTCTAATTACTCTAAGGTGTTTTGGATGATAAAATATATTCTTGTGAATGTTGGAATTAAAATGATTGTTTTGAAGCTAAATGAGAACTTTAAAAATAAGAAGAGTTAAAAAAAAAATTGCAAAAGGCAAAAGATTTTAACAAGTGACACTGCAAGGAAAGGCGGGGCCAGGATTCGAAGCTTATGGGTTCGGAATTTTAATTCTTTAAAGTTATCGGGTTCTTAATTAATAATTTGCACATATTTAATAAAACATTCAATATAAATATATAGTTCGGACAAAAGCTACTGAATTCAGTCGAACTAATGCCGAAGACTAGTTTCGCCCCTGACTACAAGGGCATAGGAATGAGAAGAGTTTTGGATGGTACCTATTACAAGACGAATGAGGGACTATACATAGTTGAATAAACATATACTCATGCATTAATGCACTGAGGCAACTAAAGCCCCAAAAGCTACGTTAATTTGGCAGGTTTGAAAACTTTAGTAGAAAGTCCCATTATCTACAAATTAAATTACTTCTATAATTGTATCCTTTAAAAAAGAAAAGGTATCAATCTAATAATGTCCACTAAGAAAATGGAGGATAAATGGAACTGTTGAAGAATGGGAATTAGAAAGTCGAATCACGTGCCGGTAACAATTAGATAAAGTCGGACTTAGAACATTTATTATGTATGTAGGTTTAATTGAATCTGTTTTTTAACAACATAATCACTCTGAATACACATGAAGATTAACAGAGAACTATAGGCTTGCCATCCACGTTATATTCTTTTGCAGGTCTGTGATGGGTATCTTTTTATAACGGATCCTAGCTAGTTTCAGTCTTAAGAACTTGTACTGGTGTATGAGTAATATTTTTTAAGAAAATTACTCCATCTCTTGTAATCATACAGCTGTCATTATTATGTAACATAAAGTCTAATCCTATGACAAAGTCTACATTTATATTAAGGTCTCTTACCCATATCTTATCCATTTTATAGTTTGGTTTGTAAAATTCTGAACATGTATTTATAAAGCTAATGTAGGCTTTATGAACATAATGTCTATATATGTTATGGGTTCCATCCATTTGCATTGCTGCAACTGGTTTTTCTAGAATTTTTATTAAATTAGGTGGAACTATTCTTTTATTTATTATGCACTTTGTGCACCCTGAATCTACTAATGCTAATGTTTCTATCTCATAGTCATCTATTTTAATTCTTGCAAGTATTTTTATTATTCCTAATTTTTTATCTTCATTACATACTAATGCTTCATGATCTTCTATACTCATTAGTTCTGCTTGAGAATCTTCTGGTATAATCTTAATGGTTTCATTATTGATTGTATATTTGATAATCTTATTTCTTCATCTTCACTATCTACTTCTTTTTGTTTTCCTTTTTCTAGGTTACATAATCTAGTTTCTAATTCATTTATTCTTGTTTCTAATGTTATTATTCTTAGATTAATAGTAGGGTCTTCAATTTTCTTATGAGTTGTCTCTCTATTTATTTTTGTTTTAAATTCTTTTTCTATACACATTGTACATCCTTCTATATAACAATTTTTACATTTAGCTCTTTTGTCCCTACTAGGATACCATTTACAAAAGAAACATGCATTACTATCCAATCCTTTATTTCGTTCGAACTCATGGTTACAGTCTTCGGCTATATTTGCTAAATTATTCATTGTTTCTAAGTCTAGATTTTCTAATCCTATTTCATTAATTAATTCGTCTGCTTCTGAGTCTGATGAGTCTGTTTTGATTTTTTCTTCAGTGTCTACACTTACTATAGAATATATACTTTCTGTATCTGACATATATTCGTCTACATTTATTAATGTTTCTTGAAAATCTTCAATTAGCTGAGAATTTCTTGTCTTATTATTTATTCTTTTTGGACATGTATTTGCTAAGTGCTCTACGCTTCCACAAGTGAAGCATTCTAATTTATTTTTATAGTTCCTTTCTGTTCGATATTTTCTTACATGTCTATTTCTGTCTAAATAAGGTTTTCTAGCTGCTGATTTTCTAAGATAATATTTCTTTCTATTATATTGAGGATAATTTCTATTATAATGTGTTCTCTATTTTTTATGCTTTTTCTTTTTGTAATTGTCTTTATCATAGCTTTGTGTAGTGTAAACTACGCTTTTACAAAAGTTCATTTCATTTTGTTTTAACTGTTTTTGTATCTGTATATGAGTACATTTTTCTTGTAGTATGTCCATTATATGTTATATTCTATGTCCTATGGACCATTTTAAATTAGGATTCTGCACTACTCCGTCTCTCTTATTCCATCTATCTTCTATTTCTCTTCCTAAGGCTCCTGGTAGTTTATTAAATAATTTTTTACCTAATTCTTGATCAAATGCATTTCCACTAATAGTACAGTAGTAAAAATAATCGTTTAAAAATTTCTTAATATGAAACCAACTACTTATGCTTAGTTGCTCTAATTTTATTACCGCATTTCTTTGTAGTACTAATAATCCACTATTTGGATCTTCCCCTGTAATTAAAGTATGTATTTTATTAGTGAAATTATATGGATTTGCTCCCATGGATACTAAGTGTTGAAATTCCATTGGAAAATTTTCTTTATAAGCTTCCCATAAAGCTTTGGCTGATTCTCCTAAAAAAGTTTCTAAATATTTATACATTGTTTCTGTGTCTGTATCACTATATGTTTTTATATAGTCCGCTACTACTATTCCTTTCCAAAGATCTATTACTGAATTCCATCTTTGCGGATCATGTGCTGCTATATTTAATAATTTACCTTTATTACCTCCTTCTTGAAGAATAATGGGTTCTTCTATGGGCATTCTTTTTCCTGATGGTTTGACATTGTCTAAGGGTTCTCCTGCTGTTCTAAAAACTCTTCTTCTAGGTACATTTCCTGTACTAGTATCTATAGTGTATTGTTCTCCAACTGTTGTTCTTGGAAACGGGCTAGAACTAGACGCGCTAGATTCCATTAATTCTTTTTGACTTATTACCGAGTCTATCTCTATTTCGTCGTCATTATATTGCATATCTTCTAATATTTTATCAAAATCATCAGATTTCTTTTGGTATACATGTTCTACTCTATATCCCCAATTATCAGTTCGGGCTTCACATAATTTAAAGTGACTTATGGTTTCTTCTATTGTTAATTCTCCTAACTTACATCCTTTACATCTAAAAAGCATATTTTTGTTTTCTTTTTGAAGTCTTTTTGCTTCTTCTATAGCTATGTCTACTGCAAACTCGTCTTGTATTAATTCTATATTCATAAAAGTTGTTTCTGTAATTTCATTTTCGTCTAAAGTGCTTTCTTCTTCTATGTCTTTTTGTGGCGTATAATTATAATTAATAAAACGTACAGATGTCTCTCCCTTAGAATTAGTGTACATGAGATGAGATTCTTGCTGTAGAACCTTTTTTCTATTAAAATCTTCCAGATTCCATTCCATCCCTGCATATTCTTCAGGATTTATTTTAATGGGTTTTATTAGTCTTATTCCTCTATTTCCCATTACTTCTACTACATCTTCTACCTTAATTTTAAATTTTGTATTACTATTATTAGTCATTTTTCCTAGAAATCCTACGCATATTAATAAATTATTACCGTTACACATCTCTTCATATCCCTTGGTCTGTATTCCTATTTTTATGTGTTTCCAAATTCTGCTAAGTTCATTATAAAATCTGGGCTAATATAAAAGATTCCTCCATTATTTGTCATGTCTACTTCCGTTAGTCCTATTATTGATTTTTTCATGTCTGACCATCTATCGTCATAAATTACTATTAAAACTTTTGTTCCTAAGTTCTTTCTAGTTAGTCCTTTTAATCCTACTACTATTAATCCCATATGCATTAAACTTCTTCCAGTATTTTTTATTTGTCTTACAGCTACTGGGTCTATTAAACTTATGGCTGTAACTTTAGTTCCTATGGCTGATAATTGTTCTTCTCTATAATGTCTATATAATTGGGTTGTACTTGAAAACTGTCCTAAATTATATAGAGTTTTTGGATTTAATAATTTTAATTGGTTTTGTTGAAAAATTTGTATATCTCTATCTACGTCTATTACTTCACTTAACTGTTGATTGTTTTCTTCTGGGGTTCTTCGACTTAAAATTATTGATACGAAATTATTACCTATTCTACTATCTGAAAAATTTACTCTTTGTCTTTCTTGCCTTTCTGATCCTCCTTCGTTTCTTGGCCTAGTTGAAAGAAGGTCCATTTTTGTGGTTTTCTAAGTACTTTAATTTTTTCTTTTTGAGGTGTTATTTCTACCTTTTTTAATTGGTCTATTAATTCTTCAACTTCTTTGTTTTTAAACGTCTCTTTATTTTTTTCTTTTTGTTGTTCAGTTAACCACCAAATGCGTTCATCTAATAATTCTAACCTTGGTATTATTATTTCTATTTTCTTTATTATTTCTAGTATTAATGAGATTATAGTAATATTTTGTTGTAATATTATTTTGTCCGATTTAGCGTTGGGTACATAATCTTTATAGTCTGCTGGTAAAGGTATAGACTTTTCTATTAATTTTAAGGCTTCTTCTTGAGCTAATGTTGGTCTACTCATGAAAGAGTGATTTCTTTTAGTTCTGCTACTGTCTTTTTTAATTCTCTAATGTCACTGGTAAAAACTTCTACTTGTTGCGTTATTTTAGAGACTATGTGGGTTGTTTTTAGTTCTATTTCTTTTGGTTTTTCTGTAATAACTTTAACTACCTTTTCTATTTCCGTTTTTGTAGGAAATTTTTCTAAATTAAATTTATTAACTAGAATCTGGATTTTCTTTTCTAATTCTAGTTCTTGTGTTTTTAAGTAATCTAGGTTTTGTTCTAATTTTTCAAAGGTTTTCTTTTGCTTAGTCTGAGATGCAACTACCACCTCTAATATTCTAGTGATATCTTTATTATTTTCTTGTATCTTTTCACTGAAATTTATGACTAAATCTACTGCTGTATTCAACTGTTTGTCTTCACTATGTAATATATGATCTCCGTTACTAAAATTACACTTTATAATACTATGGTCTGTTAATGCTCTATATTTCTTTTCTGGGTATATTTTTAAGTCTAAGTATTCTAGAGTTTTTAAGATATCTATTTTTCTCGGCTTATTTATTATCCTAACGGAATTGTTATTTTACAAGCTTTCTTATGGTGCTCTATAATAGTTGTAAATCTTGCTATATCTTCTCTTAGACCGTGTAATTCCCACTCTTACTATTTCGCTATGATTTCTTACCATAAATGCTGCAGATCTATGTTTAGAAGTAGATCTCCGTATTACTCCTAAGTCCAATAGTTCTTTTATTTGTACTTTAAAATCTTCTACATCTTGATTTGTTGCTTCAATCGAGACTGTTTTAATTATATAATCTGGATTTATTATATCTAATTTACATACAATCCTATTATTTTTCCAATGTTTTAATGGGTTTTCTCCTATAATTTCTATTTCATCTAGTAATTGTTTTATTATTTTCTTTTAATAAATCTGTTTAGTTATGAATCTTTATTACACTGTTCATCTCGTTCCCTTAATCTTGGTTCTTAATATCCGTCTTCTTTAACCACACCCCGGTTACCATGGCCAACATCGTCCTTTATCATTTAGACATTAAAACGGCCTTTCAAACACCTAGGAATTTACAGGTTAATCCATCGAGTCCATTAAGAGATTAAGAGAATAACCATATACTATGAGTAATAGATTCATAACAACATGTAGGTAATTACTCAAATATTATCAACATAATATTTTAATTAAACATAAAATAATTTACATAGTAGGGAGATTAGTACAGTAAACATAGATAAAACTTACATGACTTGAAGATGGAGAGAGGTTTCCCTTTCGGAGAACCCGAAAACTACTTCACACTAAGAGAAAATTACTGGAAAGCTTAAAACTATTTTACAGGGAAGTTATATTACAAATGATTTTACTGGGAAAAGGAGTTGGGGCATTTTGTGAAAGGGAAGAGGAATATGGAAAATTTGGTTGAGAGAGGCGTCAGATGGTAGTTTCTTTTCTTGCTAGCTTTTTTCTTGATTGATGATCGATGATCTGTTCTTCTACAAATGCTGCTATTTATAGGAGTCTGGCGGACTTGAACTGCGGACTTCAAATTTGTGAAGAATCTTTTTTGAGTTCTTTGGGCTCCATCGCCACGTGAAACTTTTCAAAAGATGCTTTATAATTTTGTCTGTTTGCTGAGCTGTCCCATTTCTTGATAAAACTATTACTTTATTAAAGCTACTTTAATAAAGTCTAGTCTTCTTTTTCTGAAGTGTCACTATCATCTTTTTATCCAAAGTATCTTCTCTGAAAGATCACAAAAGTCTTGATACAAAGTCACAAAAGTCTTCTATCATTGTCTCATCTTCTTTTACCTTTCTGCCAAATGTCATTGTCTCTTTTTATTGCCTTTGTCTTCTTTTCATTATGTTTCACTGAACCATGCCACTAAAATGTCTCTTTCAATTTTTTTTCCTTTCATCTACCTTTCTTGAAATGTTTTCTACCTTGCTTTTTTATTTTGTCTTTTTGCTGGCTAATGTCTTCAATCCTTGTCTTTCAATTAGGCTCTGTTATTTCCTCCATTAACTGATTAAAGTGTCTAAATTGTGTAGAGCAATTGAATCAAAGCTCATGCCTGAGTCTACATCATTTGGATCTTGCGAGTCTTGAAATGCACTGTCTTGAAAATTAATATCATCTCCTTCAAAATCTGAATTATGGGCCGGTGACATCCCTTGTCTTGGAGATAATTCCGGACTAGGATCTTTGACTATATATTTATCTTGCTCTTTTGTCTGGAAAATTTTTCTAGTGTCTCTTTTACTATATTTTCTATTTTTTCATTTTTCTTATTTTTTACAAGTGTGCTTTTCTTTGTAGAAGTCGCTCCTTGCGTAAGTGTCTTTGGTAGTCTCTGTCTGGTTTGGAGAGATGAACATCCCTCATCTTCACTTTTTGGCAAAGTGACAGCCATCAACGGATTTGATAAGTCTTTACCGGCTACCGTTTGAACCGGACTAGCTGTATCCTTACCCGATACAATGGGTCTAATTGCATTCATTGGGGAATGCACACCCGTCTCATCCATTTTTGTCTGAGATGGAGAACTCTGAGATTGCATCAATTGGAACTTAACCGCTTGTAGTCTTTGTTCTAATGTCTTCATTTGATCCAAGAGTTTCATTTTTTCTTGAACCAATGTCTCTTTCTGCTGGTTTAATCTTTTGACCACGTCAGTCATAGTAGAGCAGTGATCACAAAAAATTATCTTGTCTGTGTCTTTTTGTACATTGTACTGAGAAATTTTGTCTGGGTTTTGTCTGAGGGCTGGAGAAATATAGTAGTTTGGGCCCAATACTCCTCTAACATAGTCTAATGCTTCAGTGAAATCATTAAATCCTTTAAAAAGAGGTTTTCTTATGTCTTTAATGGAGTCTACAACTTCTATCCAAGTTTGGAAAATATCATTAGTTTTACCGTGAACTACAACATAAAATTTATATTTTTTGTCTAAATTTCGGTCTGTAAAATACTGACAAAGAGAATTTATAGTAGCTACAAAATGTTTAGCGTCTTTTTTATTATGCGAAATCCATAAATTATCCACTAAGCATCTTTGTTGTCTGTCTATTACGTATTCTGGTAATACTTTAAAAGTCCAATTTGATGGCTGGAAAGCTACTAAGTTATTGGCTCCGAATTATATTCTTTCCATAGTATTTCTTTCTAATAAAGATGTAGATCTAAAATGAAGGTTACCTAATACTGTCTGTCTGTATGTGTCTTGGGTTGAGGCTATGCCTTTCCCCTTGTCTGCTGTCTGAGAACTGGAAGGTCTCATGCTGTCCAAATAAAAAATTAGCTAGCAGTAATCTTTAATCTACTTAATTGATCTGCTAAATTATTATATTTTCCTTTTATATGTTCAAATTTTAAATTATAAATTGAAATGGTATCTAAAAAAATTTCTATTTCTTTTGGTTTTTCTGTAATAACTTTAACTACCTTTTCTATTTCCGTTTTTGTAGGCAATTTTTCTAAATTAAATTTATTAACTAGAATCTGGATTTTCTTTTCTAATTTTAATTCTTGTTGTTCCATTAACCACCAAATGCGTTCATCTAATAATTCTAACCTTGGTATTATTATTTCTATTTTCTTTATTATTTCTAGTATTAATGAGATTATAGTAATATTTTGTTGTAATATTATTTGGTCCGATTTAGCGTTGGGTATATAATCTTTATAGTCTGTTGGTAAAGGTATAGACTTTTCTATTAATTTTAAGGCTTCTTCTTGAGCTAATGTTGGTCTACTCATGAAAGAGTGATTTCTTTTAGTTCTGCTACTGTCTTTTTTAATTCTCTAATGTCACTGGTTAAAATTAAACTTCTACTTGTTGCGTTATTTTAGAGACTATGTGGGTTGTTTTTAGTTCTATTTCTTTTGGTTTTTCTATAATAACTTTAACTACCTTTTCTATTTCCGTTTTCGTAGGTAATTTTTCTAAATTAAATTTATTAACTAGAATCTGGATTTTCTTTTCTAATTCTAATTCTTGTGTTTTTAAGTAATCTAGGTTTTGTTCTAATTTTTCAAAGGTTTTCTTTTGCTTAGTCTGAGATGCAGCTACCACCTCTAATATTCTAGTGATATCTTTATTATTTTCTTGTATTTTTTCACTGAAATTTATGACTAAATCTACTACTGTATTCAACTGTTTGTCTTCACTATGTAATATATGATCTCCGTTACTAAAATTACACTTTATAATACTATGGTCTGTTAATGCTCTATATTTCTTTTCTGGGTATATTTTTAAGTCTAAGTATTCTAGATTTTTTAAGGTATCTATTTTTCTCGGCTTATTTATTATCCTAACGGAATTGTTATTTTACAAGCTTTCTTATGGTGCTCTATAATAGTTATAAGTCTTGCTATATCTTCTCTTAGACCGTGTAATTCCCACGCCATAGCAGAAATTGTCTCTTCGTTAATCTGACTTTGTAAGTGTCTATTTTGTATTAGTGATGATAATGTTTCTGAATTTATTATTTCTAAATATGCACTTAAGGCTTTTTTATATTCTCGTCTTTTCTTTATATCTCTATATAAATACCAATGATTAATATGTATTTGTCTAACAAAGGGTAGTCTTCAGTATTAAAGTGCTTTTGACCATTAGATCCAGTCTTTGAATACAATGGTCCTGCTATTTTTCCTAAATCTCTTATAAAATTTCTAGCATAATTGACTATTCCTAATTTTTTTTGTAACTCCTTAACATTATCTAACTTATCTGGCATTTCTAAAGCTTTTTTGATTATATGAGGTTGTAGTTTTATTTTACCCTCTCCTAGTATTACTCCTAAAAATTTTATATAATTTTTACATAATTCCATTTTTTTTCTTACTAATTATTATTCCATTTCCTACAAATAGTCTAAATACTGTTTGTAGGTGTCCTAAATGTTCTTTAATATCTCTACTAAATACTAGTATATCATCTACATATACTAATACAAACCTTTTGTATTCTCCAAATATACTGTCCATTTTTCTTTGGAAAATCGGTGGAGCTGTCTTTAATCCAAATGACATTACTAACCATTCGAAATGTCCTTCAGGACAGGTGAATGCAGTCCACTCTATACTTTCTTCATGCATTCGTACCTGCCAATATCCTGATTTACAGTCAAATTTGCTAAATATTTTCTTTCCTTGTATTCTATTTATTAATTCTATTTTGTACTTGTTGCGTTATTTTAGAGACTATGTGGGTTGTTTTTAGTTCTATTTTTTTTGGTTTTTCCGTAATAACTTTAACTACCTTTTCTATTTCCGTTTTTGTAGGCAATTTTTCTAAATTAAATTTATTAACTAGAATCTGGATTTTCTTTTCTAATTCTAATTCTTGTGTTTTTAAGTAATCTAGGTTTTGTTCTAATTTTTCAAAGGTTTTCTTTTGCTTAGTCTGAGATGCAGCTACCACCTCTAATATTCTAGTGATATCTTTATTATTTTCTTGTATTTTTTCACTGAAATTTATGACTAAATCTACTACTGTATTCAACTGTTTGTCTTCACTATGTAATATATGATCTCCGTTACTAAAATTACACTTTATAATACTATGGTCTGTTAATGCTCTATATTTCTTTTCTGGGTATATTTTTAAGTCTAAGTATTCTATATTTTTTAAGGTATCTATTTTTCTCGGCTTATTTATTATCCTAACGGAATTGTTATTTTACAAGCTTTCTTATGGTGCTCTATAATAGTTGTAAGTCTTGCTATATCTTCTCTTAGACCGTGTAATTCCCACGTTATAGCAGAAATTGTCTCTTCGTTAATCTGACTTATATATATATATATATATATATATATATATATATATATATATATATATATAGATAGATAGATAGATAGATATACCCACTAGTTGAAATATTATAAGAACATATTCATTTTTTAATTCGGAAAAAAATATTTAGACAAAGCACTCCTAATACTCACTCTGAATACACATACTAAAAATCTTGAGGTTTACGTGTCTAAATTGTTGAATGCAGAAGATTAATAGAGAACTATAGGCTTGCCATCCACGTTATATGATTAAATATATATAGAGAAAATTAGGTGAAATTGATATTTTTTGAACCGCTTATTAGTATTTAGCTACTAATTGAAATATCATAAGAAAATATTCATTTTTTAATTCGGAAAAAATATTTAGACAAAGCACCCCTAGTGCTAACATTCTAGTGTCTTAACTCTTAAGATCTCATTCAGATCATTAGACAATGATTTTTAAACAATATAATGAATAACACTTACCTTGATTAATCGAAAAAATAAATTGAGAGGTTAATGACTTCAAAAGCTTGATACAAAATTTACGGAGTATTCTGAAGTCTAAAACAGGGCAGAGAGAGCCAGTTGACTTATCTGACCCCGTAACCTTATGGCATATGATTTTTCCAATCACTAATGGGTGCATCATGCATGGATCGTAAATAAAGGCGAATTGCCCTTCTTTTGGGTGGTCTTTAAATTTTGTCTCTTATATTTGTGGTCTTTAAGTTTTGCCCTTCGATTGGATACCTGAGGTTCTGGGTTCGAACCCCTACTCAGGCATAAAATAAAAAAATAATTTGGCAAGGCAGGGCTGGAGGGAGTGTATGCCGGATCGGGCATACAGTCCATAAGGAAAAACTAAAGTTATGCCGGAGGGGGCATAACTTTTCCTCAAGGCATAGTTTAGTTATGTCTTATGAGGCAGAACTTTTCCTTATGGAACTATACCTTATGGGGCAAACTTTTAATTAAGGCATAACCAAAAGTATGCTCTATAAGACAGAACTTTTCCTTAGGGCATAGACTTTGCCTTATAAGGCAAACTTTTAGTTATGCCTTAAGGAAAAGTTCTGCCTTATGGGGCATACTTTTAGTTATGTCTTATGGGGCACACTTTTAGTTAAGGCATAACTAAAAGTATGCCTCATAAGGCGAAACTTTTCCCTAAGACATAACTAAAAGTTTGTCTTGAAAAGTAAATAAAATAAAATATGTGCCTCAAAGCAAAGTCTGCCCCCTCCGACATAACTTTAATTTTTCCTTAAGGACTGTATGCCGGATTCGGCATACACTCCCCCCAGCCTTGCCTTGTGATTTTTTTTTATGCCTAAGCGGGGGGTTTGAACCCAGAACCTCAGGTATCCAAGCGAAGGGCAAAACTTAAAGATCACAAATATGAGAGATAAAATTTAAAGACCACCCCAAAAGAAGGGCAATCCGCGCAAAAACATGTAAACAAAGCGCTCCTCGGCTTTGGCTCGTATCTCTAACTAATTGTCAGTATTTCTATAAAGCCCATTTAACGTGAACTTTACTAGATCGCATGATGGATTTCTTTATTGCTAGCTTACACAATTTATATTGCTCGAATTTTTCAGATATCACTCCCTCGTGTTGGATTCTTTGAAAGTACGTTGTTAGTAAAATTAGAACAATATTTATCAAGATCAAGTAAAATAGGAAAACAACTTATCGAATAAATGCTGACTCGCGCAAGCCACTGTCTTGAAAACGATTTCAGGCCGATTATGGTGCAAATCGCTCCCAAGGTTTCATACCACTCCCAAACACACTTGCACTAGTGGATAAAAGTTTAGAGTTTGCACAAACTGAATTGACCAGAAAAGAAAACGAAGTTTGAAAAAGAAGCAGATAGGATTTTTTGGTGTCTTATGTCTCGCGCAGGAGGGTTGTTTGTTGGCGGGGGGGGGGGGGGGTGTCAATATAAGGAGAAAGAAAAAACTTTCTGCCACCACTAAAGGATAAAGTGCATTTCATATAAGACAAATAAATGAAAAGGGACCCACAAAGTTTGGTTGGCTTTGCATTACAAGAACAAGAAAACAGTGGCAAATAGATAAATAACTTCAACATACATAACTTTTGGAGGATTTCATGACATACACCAAACAATATTGTTGGAGAATCCGAACAATATAATTCCAATGAGTTAATGGGCTATGTCCATTCATAGAAACTAAGAACCGTATATGTTCTTCTCTAGGAATTGTACAGCACTACTGCTTATGGTTGTGAACATCCGTTTTGATTGATGATATACAAACCAACCATTGTTCTTCGCTTCAAAAACCTTTAAAGGGTTTGTCAGAGAGGAATTTACAGTCAAGTTGACATCTCCATATTTCACTTGTCATTTTATTCACAAGCATATAAAGATTATAACATTAGGAATGTAACTAGATGAATAATAATTATTGTGGTAATTTAGTGCACTGGCCTATACAATTCCTTTTGTCTTTTTGAAGAATTAAGGTTGGATTAAAGTTTTAATCGATGAAGGATGTCAATGTCATAAATAAAATTATACCAAAGAGAATAATTATTGCAAAAGTATCATTTTGTAAAGAAACAAAATGGTAGACAAACACCTGCCAATAACATGGGTTACGTTTATATTATACGTAAACCCAAATAACATAGTCAAAATATGCAATAGACCAGGCGAATTCCACATCAACAAAATTCAAGAGATGCATCAAATTCCAATGACATGTTTTGAAGTTATGTGGCCCTAAACCCAAAGCAAACAATACGTAATGGTATGAAGTTGTTGCATATGATATTAGAGCTACTCCACGTGCAATCTTGAGGGATATTGCAGATAAACCTCAATGTTCTATTAAGTTTAGGCAAATCTCACATCATTAAAATAGGCAGTAGAACAAACCAAGTTAGGCTTAGGAAAATCAGATGAAACCTTAACAAGAACGCCATGCCCTTAATAAAAGAGGTGTATCACTCACTAGACATATCCTCCATTGCCAAATACGAAAGTGATGCTCGGCAAAATACGAAGGAGATGCTGGGTCGTGCAAGCCTTAAATCCTAGTGATGCATTATAAAATTGTACGAGCTTAGACCAAAACTGAACTTAGGCTGTTATAAAATATCAGCGAATGGATAAAACTGCTAGGCAGCATCAAAATCACAAAACCTGACTGCTTGCGTTGTTATAATAATACCAAATAAAAGTTACTAAACAAAGAAATATAGACCTTGGAACATCTTCCAACTAAACCAAACAGAAAAAAAAAAATTACAAATCAGCAAAGACATGATAAGTTTGAGTTTGTACAATGGTAAGCTTCAAGGCAGCTACAAATGCAGCAACTGACATGCAACTAAAGACGGCAATATTTAGCCAATGCCAACTCTTCCGTAAGCTAGATAACTTGTTTTTCTTCGCGACAATGTACATGTGATTTGGGAGTATGAATGTGAGAGGAATCGTGCTGATAGCACCAGTAAGGCTCATGAAGTTTCCCAGAAAAGGTAGCAAAGCCGAGAGGAAAGTGGTCATGATAAGGTAGCCACCTCTGACAATCAGTCTGAATAGAATATTTCGCGGAGCCCAGTTACTTCCTTCGATTCCATATTTAGTATCTAGGTACTCATATGTTGGACTTGCAAATATCTGCAAGAAGCAGCAGCAAAAATAACAACTATTAGAGCAGAATAATCAACTGAGTGAAACTGTTGGCCTTTCTTTTAGTAAAAAGAAGAGTATAGTCACAAGGTGATTATTACATGCAAGGTAACGACAGCTTGGAAAAAAGCAGATAAGTGAGCCACTCCCAACAACCATGCTGGACCATGAACATTGTTCAGCAAATAGGACGAAACACCAGATCCGTAAGCCCAATAACCAATGTAAGTAACAGCATGCAGAGGCACTACTCCAACCGTGAACTGAAAGTTAAGCGCTTTCACCATGTTTCCAACGACAGGTTGTCTGATTGTAGCCTGTTGCAATGCAAATTCAAGAAAACCGTATTAAACAACAGGTTGAAATAAATTTAAGAGCTAACAGATAAAATCAACAGAATTCTCCAGATAAAATCTTTTTCCATACTGCCTGGCGGGGTCCATTCAACAGTTAAATAGATAAGATAGAATATTTCTCAATTAGCAAGAAACATCAACAAAGATTGAGAGAAAACAAACTTTGTTCTTTCAGGTGAGGAGAGCAAACTAAAGATGGCAGTTAGTTAAGCAACATTTAGCACCAACCGAAATTATCACTCTATCAGCAAGTGAGACCCTTCAAAATGAGCTAAAAAGCGCAAACTATCACGACAGCATTGACTTGTGTATCAGGTGCCAGTGGGCGCAATCTGGCCATCAATGTATTTAGAAAAGAAAATCTTGGAATTACAAATGATGGTCGAACATTTCAAACGCGTTTTAAGTTAATCCAATTAGATAATAAAGAAGCCATATCAATCTGAATATGATATCATATAGATAATACTGATCATACAACATGATCTGAAGGATATAATCATGTCATTGTAACTTGAAGTTCATAACAAAAGATGGCAGTAATCACAAAAGTTGGTGGATGTATTTGCTAACCTGTATCTCTGGAATCATTCCAGTGTTAAATGCAAAGAAAAGGTTTCCAGTCGCACCAATAATTGCCCAAATTTTCTTGTCTCCTGATCCTGGAATGTTATAGTCCCTAGGAGGAGCCTTTACACCTGTAATATGGAACTTAAGACACTTCAGTAAACTTAGAACCTATGAGACAAGCAACATGATGCTAAAGTATAATCAGTAGCTGCTTCAAGTAATTCTGAAGGAAGAAAGTGTAGGCATCCTTGTCACTCAATAAAATCAAACCGAAGGACCTGCCTAAAATCTAAAGCTGCCTCCATATGCCAAAGATATGCATGTGATAAATTATTATAGACATTCATCATCAAGTACAAGTCCTCACCAAAATTGAAGGGTTAACATAGTCCTAAATCCTAATGCTATAATAAGTACAAGTAAATGAAGAAAATCAAAAAGTTCAAATTCATTAAGTGACCATGAAATTTTTTGGAAAAAAAATAAAAAGTTCACAAGGTAAAAGTGAGAAACATAGAGGAAGGAAAAGTTCAATTTCTTCCCTTTGACTGGTCTCAGAGAAAAAGGTAAGAGACTACAAAAGATATTATTCCATTTGAAAGATCCCGTCAGAAACTAGAGTGGAATCTTTGATATTACAGAATTTTGCATCTCCTTCATTCCAATTAAATTTCTTCATGTTTTTTTAACTCCCTCGAAGAAGTGGTTTTTGGGCCAAAAGAAAGATTTCCTGCAACCATATTTCCTCCCTTTTTAGTCTTTTAAATCGAAAGGTTGAATGATATAATCTTTGAAACTTTAACATTCCTTTCTCCAATTCTGAACACCATAATATATATATATATATATATATATATATATATATATATATATATATATATATATATTTTTTTTTTTTTTTTTAATATAGAGTACAGTGCTTGCGCATCAAATCATACTCCAATGTGACATCAACTACATATCAGGTTTGCAAACAGGATACGCCTCCATATGTAGATAACCTACATATTAACTATTCTCCTGATATGATGATAACATGGCAGGGAATATGACATTTTGACAACTGCCACAAAGCTTGCTTGCAGACTAAGACAACATAGAACAGTCTAGATAGAGAAAAATATGGCTGATAAGCAAGAACAAAATCCACAATATCGCTTTCGTAATTGCTCTACCAACTGTTCCTTGAGATTTTGGAACACTTTTCTGGAAAGGAATGACAGAAAAAACAAAAGTGACATGCTGTACTGAAAAAATCTAGTTGCCTTCCCATGTATAATATGACAAACTGGTGATATTTGACATTGGGATGCATCTTGAAATTTCTTATTAGCAAACACTCTGAAACAAATGATAGTTATCTGTTTATGCAACCAATTAACACAATTGGTTTCCTTAAACATGCATTAGTTTTCCTATAATAAGTTGTTATCATAATGCAGAAGAAAACAAAACTACATGATGAGCACTGAAAGCCTGCAGGTCTTTTAATAAGCAACTTGACAATATGGCTTTTCTTACTTTGAGAAATGGCGATATTTAGTATAAATCCTGAGAATAGGCAGTCTTTTGAACTTATCCAACAGTTTCAACATTTATAATCATGATTTTGTGATCAAATTTTATCATCAATGAACTTGTAGTCAATAGCAACTTGGAAGCTAATAATCAATTTTGTCATAAGTACAATAGTTTTATGGAAGATTCCCATTTTACAACTTCCTCAAGTTGTATGTAGATCTCGTGTTAAATTTCATTACATATTCCACTTTATTCATGTTCCACTTTATTAAGTCATGAACTGCAATTCTGTGGACTAGTATACTAAATTAATTAATGTGAAATAAAACTGTTGGCACATGCACACACTGTTCTCTGTGGCTAGTCAAACATTAAAGGAAGTAGCACGCGTACCATCTTCAACGGACAGCACAAATGCAATGGCGAGATACAGTAGCATGAATAGTGATGAAAACCCGAGCCAAATCCTTAGTGCTGATAAATGGGGTGTTGCAATGGCGAAGAGGATGCATGCAACTCCAGCTATTGCTATAAAGTGTGGCAGCTTTAGGTGATGGTCATCCTTAAAGAGAATATAGAAAGCCTGGCAATCAACTCAAAGAACGGTACATCAGAATTACTTAAGGGTCAAGATCTACTGACTAAATATTTGCAGGGTGCAATGAAACAATGAAGCGCAAAAACAAGAAAATTCATTCAATCAGTGATATCTATATCTGGCAATGCCTTGCCACCTTTTTCTTCTCCTTTCTATCGTCTAGGGGAGGGTAAAAGGATTTCCACTTCACCATATCTAATTGTCCAAAGAAAAACACAAAAGGTGGCACGAGGGAAGAGTCTAACCTTTAAAGCTGAACCACTCACGATAACATATCCAATATTTATCAAGAAGAGATTTGCATATTGTAATGCCCATACAAGCATATAAGCTGTCCGACCTGCAGTAATAAAATAAGCTCAATTCAAATTAGAACTGAAAACACAATCAACCTATTGATGTCGGGAGCTTGAAAATCAGCTAGTTGTATTTTCTTCATTAGTCATACCATATAAAAATCCAGCAAGGTCTCTATATCTGATATGTCTCTTCCCCCCAACTTCATGGAGCTTAGCCATAAGAGTACTTGCATATAAAGACACAATTGTGGAGAAAACTAAACCAACTACACCTCCGATCCAACCTAGAGGAACCATAATTGTGCCAGAATATCCTAGTGCATATGCGCTGTTGACACCCATGCTCAGAACAACTCCCACCTGAAACCATGAATCTACATTTCGCAAAGCAAATGAATCAACAAAAGAGTCAAACAGCATTCATGCCAACGATACAAATTAATAAAAGAAACAGAAAATACCAACAACAATAACAACATACTCAGTGTAATCCACAAGTGAGGTATGAGGAGGGTAAGATGTATGCAGACCTTACCCCTACCTTTCTGGGGTAGAGAGGCTGTTTCGGCTCAAAAGAAAACAGAAGCTATCAAGTTCTTTTAATAGTAATGATGGATCAGAGAACCTATTTTTGGAACTTTTCAGAAGAGACAAACAGAAAAATGACTTCTTTCTCATTATGAATGAGAGACAAAAAAGAAATGTAAAAGAACTCAAACGTTTGATTGGAAGTTTGTAACATGAAAGTTGCATCCATAGGGGGCATCTGATACACCTGAACAGGGGCGGACGCAGAGGGGTGCAAGGGGATTCGTCGAAAAATTATACTACATAAATAGGACAAAAATGATTTTTTGTTGCACATTTAAAAGTTGTTAAATCCCCTTTGCACCTAAAATGTTTCTAGCCATTTCGAAGAGGTGGGCAAATTCACAAAGGACCAAGAATTACCATTCTTTTTGTTTTGTTTTTTCCCAATGAAATAGTATAAAACAACAAATTAACAGCAGAGATACAACAATTCTCATAGAATACGTTTCCCCAAAAAAACTATCTCAAAAATCTCTTCACAAAGAAGCAACTTACGGTTAATTCTATGCAAAAAATGATCAATAATGGCTTCAGTACTTGTAAAATTCCCTGCTTTTTCATCAATTAGAGTGACAAAGGACCAATAATGATCATAAAACAACGAAGCAGAAAACAGAGAATTACTTTTTGGTCAAGAAAAACAGAGATTACAACAATTTACGTGACCCCATAGATCAAGAATGGCTTCAAATCCCCTCCGTTTTCATCAATTAAAATGGGAAAAAGACAAATTCTCCACAAATAAAAGTGAGAAACAAACCGTTGCTAACTTGATGTGCAGTTTCAGGAATCACAACATCACTCTTTTTCTCCTTACGAGAAGGACTGTCCCCAAACCCATTTTCCATTTCTTGAAGAAGCAAATCTCTTTCTTCCTCTTTAATTTCCAAAGCCAGAACTCAAAAGGCACAGAGAGAGTTGTAAGGCTTCACACCAATGCACAAAAAAGGGTTGCGTATATTGGTGTGAAACAAATTGGGGTAGTGGTTGATATAATTGTTTTTATACAACACCAATGAATAAGAATTAATGGCTCTTCCACCAAATTAGCAGAAATACAAGTGCAAATGGGTGCCTTCTTATAGAACACCTTTCATTGATTTTTTTTTTTTTTTTTTTTTTTTTTAACGCTGCTGATGGAAATGGGATTACATAAAATATCTACCTTTGAACGTTTTTCCACCACTTTTCCCGGAATATCTGATATGGAACAAAGTAACTACCCTGTTTAAACAAAAAGAAAAAAGAAAAAACTACTCAGAAAAATATCTTTGTTCAAAATCTTTTTTGTTTTTTCGAGAAACGGTTATTTAATTACTTTCTAATGTCTAGTTGAGCATAAATGTTAAATTAATGGCAGAATAAGTTGATAATTTTGTTTACCCTTAAAATGAATAACAATTAAATTTGTACGCGGCGCTAAGGATATGTGGTTTGATTTAACACGACATTAGATTATATGATAAACGATAAAGGGAAATGAAATATTTAGATCTAATCGCGTCAAGTATAGGTCGACTTCGGGTGTTAAGAACCGAGGTCAATCCACCGCGGTCGGATATTGAATAATGAACAATGGTGAAAGAGTTAGCAAGAAGAATGTAGATAACTATGTTGCCTGCTCAATACAAACTATTTGCGTCTAAGTCAGAAAATAACTAGGCGAAAAATAAAGGGGGACCTCCTCTTTATATAGTAGAGGAGTCCTAACCCTAATACAAGTCTAAATAAGGCAAAAATCCCACAAATAATTGATGGCGAGATCGGTGCCGAAATATCTGGCTGGTGGCGTATATTTTGGTCTTCCTCCTATAGCGATTAGCTGTCTTCTTATCGCGGCCCAGCACCTTGTTCCATCCCGAGCACGAGAACCCGAGACCTTGTATGACGGTTTTGACTACAGCCGATCCTAGCTTCTATGTCGGGAAACCGAGGATATCCATGCCCTTGGTTTTACCCGTATACAGATAGTCCCCCCATTTCCCGAGGGGAGATAGTGACTGCCGGAAATGGACCCAGATAAAGCTCAGTGGGCCATCCTTATCTGCCTAAGACAAGATGTTCGTGTCAACCTTCTGCATGCTACCCGATGTTAACTCATTATTACTTCAGCTGCCAAATCAATCTTGGGAACCAGCCCTTGTCAGAATTCTTGAACCCCTAAAAAGCCTTTTGGAGCCTCTTCTATATAAAGCCCATATGTCTTCCTTTTGTCATGCATCATTGATCTTTTCTCTAAACCTTTATTTTTCAGGAACTCATTGCGTGCTCATACCAAATCTTATTCCCTTTCTTAGGTCGCAAATTTCCTTCGTTTTGGATGGGATCTTCCTTTGTTTGGCTTTGTACATTAATGGCTTCTCTTCCATTACTAACCCAAGGCAAGGACCATTCTATGTCCCCTCCCCATTCGCCGCCTCTGTCGCCTACGGGGCCCTCCGGTCCTACTGAGGAGTTAGGACTTCTGGCTGCGGATATTCTGTCGTCGGGTTTCAAATATGCGAATGACTGCAAGATATCCTATCACCTCGATTCTGTGGAGAAATTTGGGTCTTGTATCAAATGATGCTACCATTCCCATAGTCAAGAAGGATTGTAACTTTGGTGCGGATGTTGATGTTCGTCTGGTTGAAAGTGGTATGAAAATGAATCATCACGTCGCTGGTTACTCAATGATCTACACCTACCCTTTTACCATCGGGTTTTTTCTCCCCATACCTCGAGTGATCGAGGACTTCTGCTGCCGCTATCGTGTGTGTATTGGTCAGATTGCTCCTTAGGTTTGGAGGCTCATATATTGTATTGAAATGTTGGCTAACATAGCTGAGATTCCCTTTACCCTCGACCATCTGCTGGGTATATATGTACCTCGGGTAATCCGAGGCGGAATAATTCACTTGCTCCCTCGGGGAACTCGTGGCCTCATAGACTCTGAGGATGACTATGACCGGGGTGGCTTCACCAGTTTGTGATGATACGTACAACCCAGCTTCACCGTCCTTTATTTTTCGATTTCCTGGAAATATGGAACTTCACTCCTAGCCCAATCGAACCTGAGCTCATCGTCACTATCTTTGAATGGGTAGTCGCACTTTTAGGAGCTTCTCGCAACCTGGGCCGTTCTTGGAGGAGAATGGCACCTGAAGGGTGGAAAGGCGCAAGCCACGGTAATTCTCAATCCGCCCATGGGGTCTTAGTTTTTCTGTATCGCATTGTAATCCTGATTTTTATTTTTAGGACTTCCGACAAGGAAATCTTCGAAAGGGAAAAGCATTGTCAAAGAGGGCGCCGATGATGTCATTCGAGGAAGAAAGGCATCGGCATCAGCGAGGACACTGAGTCATCAAGCTGCTACAGGAACCTCGGTTGTTCATTCAGGGATTGGCTCTCGTGTCAGAACGCGCCACATCATGGAGACCCAGCGGGAAATGCCTCATGGTGGGCCCCCACTGACTATAGTTCTTGATGAGGAGGATCAACCGGAACAAAGTATTCCCGGATCGTCTAGTCGGCGACTCATACCGTTCCAGCATCCTAAGGTGTAGGCCAAAGTTCTTAACCTTTGACTGGCTATACCGGCTTAGCGGGTGGTTATGTATTTTCCTTTTTTTGTTAGCGTAGGGTCGCAGAGTAGGGTTTATTTTTCTCCTTTTGCTTGGATTGATGTATCCGATCAAATCGGGGGTTTTGTCATATCGAGCGAATTAATAGAACTTCATTATTTGGTCTTATTCCAGGCTTTACCGAATGCATTCAACTTGTATCTTCTTTTTGAATTTGTACTTTTGTTTATGTTTGTGAAACGTCCGATCCACTATTATCTTGATTTGTCGAACTTGGAGCAATGCGCGAAAAATCAAAACGCCTTGATAGCGACCCCCGTTTGCTATGATCGAGATAGGACATACTCGACCCTACCTGATCTTGATCGTTATAACGCTGATGCTCGTTCTTAGCCGTGTTGAAACCTTGGTTACGGGATCTTTGATCCATAAAAAGAGTGTTAAATGGCTTAACCGGGAATCAAATGCAGCTAGGGCTTCGTCTTTCTTGGTTCTTGAATGCATTTGTAGCCTGGTCCGGTTCCTTCTTCCATACGCTTCTCATGAATGGATAGGATCAAAGTCCCATCCGTCGCGTCACTCTGACACCAGCCACCCGTCGTGATCCGATTGGGTGGGGGTCGGTTACAGAATGCCAAACGTCTCGACCCCCGCCTATAAAAGATAACATTCCACTTTCACTTTTTCACTTTCTGAATTCTCACCCTCAAAATTTTTACCAGCGGGTATTTGAATACGTATATATTCATATATTCATACATTCATATCTTCCACGTCACGTCTTCATTAGATCTTCAAATCTTCATATAGATCTTCATACCTTGTATTCTCAGAACAATGACCAAATCTTCCAAAACCAAAGCTGGTGAAACTTCCTCAGCTCCTAAACCGAAACCGATATTTTCGGAGTTTGTCCCGTCCGATTATGTAACGACCAGGTATTTCAAGGTCGAGAGACCTTCCTAGCAAGGGGATCGAGGTGCTGATATATCAGATTATTTATGCGCGATTCCCCTAAATAAGATACAGCGGGTTAAAGAGGACTGTGGCTGGAAAGATATGGAGGTCGTTATTCCCGACCAGTCCTGAATACATAACGACCTATGTGGAGGGGTATCTGAGTGTTTACACCTACCCTTTTACATTCAGTTCACTCGACCCGGTGATTGTGGATTGTTGCAAGAGGTACGAGGTGTGCCTTGGCCAAATCCATCTTTCATTTTGGAGGATCGTGGTACTCCTCCGTTATTTCACAATGAATGTGAATGAACCTTTCATGGTCAGTTATCTCCTCCGGTTATATAGTCCTCGAGTATTCCGGGGTGGCATGATTAAGCTCACGAAACCAGCGAGAAAAGCTCCCTTCTCTAGCCTTGACGAAGATAGGGACAGAGGACGGTAGGAAAGATTTGTCCGGGTCAGGATCGAGGATCTGATTCTCGCGGACAAGATGCGTTTCCCCGAGAAATGGAACCTCACCCGTAAGTGGCATTCATGTTCAAATATCCCTATTTTATCCCTGATGTTTGGTTTTTACTAGCTCTCAATTCTGTTAATGTGTACGTAGCAATTGGTCGAACCCTCGGTGCGGTTGCCAACATGGAGGGATGGGTTGGGAGCACCTGTTCTCAGCTTACTTACACCCAACGCAATTGGCGCGCTCTATCCCAGTCCAGATGGGAGGCCGAAAATCATAGTGAATCCTTTATCGGGGTGCCATCTTATCTTTTTGCGCATTATGCCATGATCAGTATGCTTATTCTGTTTTCCTTCCATTTGCAGGTCTTTCAAAGGCCACCAAAATCCGGAGGCAGGAGGACGAGGAGGCCTCAGCCGATGAGGAGGACATTAAGGCTCTTGGCCAAGGACGTCCTTCCAAGCCCCGTACTCGGCTTGAGACCGAGAAAGAGGCCGTCGAGGGAGATAAGGTCGAGAGGAAGAAGAAACGGCCGTCCGAACCTTCTCGCGCTCCTTTCGAGACCAGGAAGAGATTGAGGCTTACCATTAGGGAGCCTTCTTCAGAAGATGCCCAGGTACAGGCTCTGGATGCCGATGTCATTGATATTCTCAAGAATCATTCCGATGATGAAGACCAAGCGTTGTCCAGGCATCGGCCTTCCAGTGAAAGCCTCAACCAAGAGCTGAAAAGCTTGACAGAAATCACCCCACCTTTGGTGGAAAGTTCAGGCCCGGAGCCAGTGGGCTTGAAAGATATCCCGAGACCGGTAGACGTGGGAACCGGCAGGTCGAAAGTCGGGGATCCCGAAGATGCTACTACTGAGCCCCTCTCCACACGAGGCTCGAAGGTACCTTACATTCCGCCCTTATATGGTATAGGTTCTGTCCTTCCAATACAGGATGTGGCTTCGGTTGAGACCATTATTTATATACAGGACTCGCCACCTCGAACAATGGATATTCCATTCGACAACGCTAAGGCCAAAGGAAAAATGGCCGAGGGATCTGTTCGACCAGAGGGGGTATCCAATCATCCGACCGAGAAATATGATATCTCGGCCGTGGGCTGTTCGGGATTCGAACACTTATCCATTCCCGTGGCCCCTCACTTCGGGGTATTTCTGGCCCCAGACTAGAGAAAACTTTCCCGGCCCCGAGTGCTGACCCGAATCGAAAAAGGTTGGTCTCATTTATGGTTCCGGCTGACATGAACATGTTGTCGGGACCGGTCAGGGTGACCAGCTACTCGTATCCTCTAGTGACAGAAGGAGATCGGAAGAAGAGAAAGGAAGTGAGTGAGTCCTGCCTCTTCAACGAGGCTCAACAGGTTCTGAACCAGGTATATCTTACTTCTTTTGTTTCTACACTTAGCTTTATTTTCTCGTCTCGTCCTAATAATTGCTTCTCTTCCTCTTTTAGGCCTCTGTACTTCATCATGCGGGCTTCCACCAACTCAGGTTGGAGGTGGACCGTCTCAAGGACGAGCTCGAGAAGAAAACTAGGGATGCGGATGAGCTCAGGGATCTTTATAGGTAGAAAGTGGAGTATATCTCCTGACTTCCTGACCCCTCCATCCTTCAGTCAGATCTGGCAGCGGCCCGAAATGAGGCTGCCAAGGCCATACAAGAGCATGACCGGGTAGCGGAGAAGGTAAGGGCTTTCGAAGTTCATAATAAGTCGTTAATAGCCGATGCTAACGCTACTCCTTCTCAGGCCCGGACTTATGAGACCCAGATTGATCAACTTCGGGCAGAGCTTGACGAGATCAAACCCGAGCTCGAAGTCGTTAAAGAAAGGATGATTGGTGTTGTTGCCGAGCGGGATGCTCTCAAGGAGCAGCTTCGGGTGGCGGTAGAGCAAGCTAACGAACTTAGGTCAAAACTTGCTTCGGCCGAGGTGGAGCGTTGATGTGGCGTGAATTTACGCCACAATCGATGCTTTTTAACTATAAGTTTTACTTGTTTTTAAGCAAGTCTATGTCATTTTACGTAGTTTTTGTCATGTTTCAGGTAATACGAGGTCCCTGGAGCCAAAGTGTGGAAAACAAGAAAAAATGTTGCAAAACTGGAAATAACTGGAGGTTCTGGAAATTACTGGCGAAATATTGCTCTGCGCGATCGCGCAGCGTACCCACGCGATCGCGCCCACGCAGGAATTGCAATCCACGCGTTCGCGCTCGAATGAAACGTGACCGCGCCTACGCGCGGCATTAATTCCACGCGATCGCGCAGGATCGACGTGCGATCGCGATGAAGGGAGCAGGGGAGATTGACGTCATCTACGCGATCGCGCAGACACATGGCGCGATCGCGATGAAGGATTTTTCGGCATTTTCGACCAGAATTCGGATTTTGACGATGTCTTCCATTCCAGTTCATATAAATAGAAAACTAGGGCAAAATATTACAGATCTTTGGCAGCTTCCACAAGTTGGAGGCTAGGGTTTCTACAAAAATGTTCTCTCTTCTTTTTAATCCTTGTTGATGGAAATCTCTTGGTGACAATTAAGATTGATACTCTTGTTGTGCTTATTTATTCATTTGCATTGTTCTTAATCAAGTAAGTTTTTGCTATTTTAATTATTCTTGTTCTTGAATGTTTTCATTGGATTAGCTAACCTTTGAACTCGCCCATTTACTTTGTTTGAAACTCGGAAGAGGAAGAACGGAGTTGGGATAGAATAATTAACATGAATTTGGGGCGTTAACCCTCATCTAATGGAAGTTGACCTAGGAATAGGCAATACCACTTGTAGCCATATTCGGGTGTTCTTAATGCTCCTAATTGCTTGAGGGATCTTCAATTGGGTAGTCTAGTTAATCTTCGGAAGAAGTTAATTTAGAGTCATTATCCGAGGCTAAATAACATAAACTTGCTATTATTTACAATTCGTGAAATAGATTGGATCGTTACTTGAGAAGTAGTTTCCCTCCTTCCATTCTTGTTGCCATTGATCAATTTACTTGCTTTCTAGATTAGAATTTATATTTCCGTATTTTATCAAAACCACCATTGATGCGTTCGGGATAGCTATTGTTAGTGATAATTCCTAATCTGCTTAAATCACCTACATATTGTTCTCTGTGGGATTCGACCCCGACTCATAGTTGGGTAAATTATATTTGCATACGACCGTGCCCATTCTAATTAATAGGGTGGATTTGGACGTTATCAAAAATGGCGCCGTTGCCGGGGAACAATTGGTGTATTTTGGCTAATCTAGGAAATAAGCTAACTTGCTTTGATCCGAACCCGTAAATATTTGTGTAGTTGTTTTCTGTGTTTTATTTTATATAAAAAAAAAATGGCATCTTTCCATGAAAACTTGTTTAGTAATGACTTTTATTGTGAGCATGGCCAAATTGGTGAGTTCAAATTCATGATGGAGTGTCTACTAGGTGAGGGTAATGAAAACCAAAAAGCTTTTGAAGAGTACTTGGAAACTAGTCTCCAACTTGGTTTGATGAAAGAAGAAGAAAATCCTCCACGGGCAAATCATTATGAACTACCCAATGCTCAAGATAAAAGGGTAAATCATGAAGATGAGTTTATTGGGAATGCCAAAGAAAAAAATGAATGGGAGTCAACCATTGTTCTGAACAATATGGTTGGTGTTGACCCCAATCCGGGGGAAAAAGAGGATGTCATAGTTCAAAAAGTTCAAGAGCCTTATATTCTGCAATTTGAAAATTCAACAAGGCAAAATGACATTCCTCACTTGAAAGCCAAGAAGTGTAGAATGAACAATATTTTACTTGGCGTGATCAGATATTTACCACCCCCCACTGCTCGTGGTCACAAACTTGATTCCAAGTTAGGTGCCCAATTCAAAAGCTCCAAATGGCGAGAAAAGCGGTAAAGTTGGTATCCGTCGTGCCGCGACGTTAACTTAAGCGCTTGGTGGGAGGCAACCCATCGTTTTTAAATATTTTAATCATTTTTGAAATTTGATTTTTTAGAATTGTTTAGTTTATGATTTGTGACTAATCTGCAAAATTTCACAATTTTTGAAGTTGTTTTGAATATGTTGAGTTTTCAGAACAGCCACAAATCAGTAGCTGCTGGTTTTTCTGCTTATTTTCTGAACTGCTGGTTTTTTGCCGAATTTTACTCTACGCGATCGCGCAACAACCCAACGCGATCGCGGTTAAAAAAACAAAAAAAAAAAATTAACTCTGCGCGATCGCGCGGAACGGACACGCGAACGCGCAGAGGCGCGTGTCCAGGTATCAAAACAGAATTAAAAGGGCAAAACGGCTTAACCCCCCTTTTCCTTCACTTTTCCTCCAAAAATCTCACTTTTCTCTCAAATTCAACTTCAAAATTTCGAAAAATTTCTTCAACTTGCAACCACAAGGTATGTGATTCCTCCATTATCTTGTTCCTAGGGTTGTTTTTATCATCTTTCCATGTTAGAAATTGTGAGTTAATTTTTTTCTCCATTTATTTAAGCATGAAAATGTGATGAAATTGTTGAAATTCTTGTTATATAAATTGTTGTTTGTTGTTGAGTGATGTGAGTTGAGTGTTGGTTGCTGATATAAGAAAAAAATTGGGCAAAACACAAGCTTAAAATCGTTGAATTGAAGCCCCAAAATTGATGCCCATAACCTGTTTGTGAAAATGTTTCGCTGAATCTGAAACAATTCAGCGCGATCGCGCTACTACAGGCCGCGATCGCGCTGAATAATCGACCAAAACTGACGCGAACGCGTACTGTTGATCCGCGATCGCGGTTAAGGAACCCATAAAAATTCCGCGATCGCACCAGTTCCCTGCGCGATCGCGCTGAAGGCAAAAACCCAGTTCACAAACAGAATGCTCACACAGAGCGGTTCAAAACTTGGGTGCCCAATGTCCTTAACCCAACTCCTCATTATACATCATTGTAGGTGTTCATATGCATTGTGTTTGTTTTGTAGGTACTTAAACTCAAAAAAAAAAATGGCTTCATCATCCAGTGCTGCCCAAGTACCCTTGATTGAATATTATGACACCACCACCTTCCAGTCAGCAAAATGTTCGAAGCTATATGATAGACTGTTGGGAAAGAGCTTCATTGAATAGAGGGGCTTTGTAACAGAGAGTTTGGAAGAAAAGATGCCCGAGTTCTATGGAAGGTTGGTGACAAGCGGCTGGATACGCTTTGCAGATGAACCAATCAGGGCAAATCATACCCTGGTGCGGGAATTCTACGCAAATGCTGCAGAGGCAGACATTACACATAGGGCAATTGTCAAAGTCAGAGGTGTGGATGTCCTGTGCAATGCCTCGAGAATCAATGCCTATTATAATCTGCAGGATGGTGACAACAGCGAGATGGCACAGATGTACGAAAACCTGCGGCAACAATGGTTTGTGACCCACCTTCACGGTGGGGAACAACCAAAGTGGCTAAACACAATGCAGAAAAGGATTGACTCTGCAGAGTTCACCGCTGAAGCCAAAACTTGGATTGATATTGTCACATCCAGGGTGCTGCCTTCAAAACATGATTCAGAGGTGCCGCTTGAGAGGGCTAAAGTAATTTGTGCTGTGATGGAAGGATTTCCTGTTGACGTGGGGAGGCTCATTATGCTGGAAATTCGGGAGGTGGTGCTTGAACGGACCAAGAGCTTATTCTTCCCATCATTGATCACTTACTTGTGCTCCACTGATGGAGTGCCCACAAGACCAGGCGACAGAGAAAAAGGGCCCGCTGGACCGATTTATCCATTGAAAAAGAGAGGGCCTGGTAATGTACAGAAGAAAAGGAAGATTGATATAGCAATATCATCATTTGGGCAGTTCACCTCTACTGCATCAGAGTCGACTGGTGGAGCATCTGCTCCCCCCATGGCTATACCAATTTTGCCACCACTGCAAGAAGCCGCCAGGCCTTTCCAATATATCTCCACCCAGGTCCATGGGGTGGACAATCGGATTCAGCAGCTAGTGGCTAGTCTCCCTTCGGGCCCACATGGAGAAGGCACATCTACAGCTCCCTCTGTTCCTATTGGTCCGACATTAGCAGGTGTGGTGGAGGACATGAAGCATATCAAAGAAAAGCAGGGAAAGATAGAGAGGAGGCAGAAAAAGGCAAGAGAGCACGCCAAGAAGCAAACCAAATTTCTGAACAAAATGATGAGCATTGTGAGGAGTGTATGCGGAGCACAACATGAAGAGGAGGAAAATGAGGACGATTTTGTCCTGCCAGAGCCCAGCAGCTCCAGTTCAGAGGGTGAGCAGAGATGACCATTAGCACGCAGTGCTAGGAGGTATGAAAAAAAAAAATCTGTGTTGATGTACTGCAGTGAGGACACTGCAAGTTTTTTTAGTTAGGGGTAGGAACCTCCTCGGCTTTTCTTTGCCAGAGTTCTTTTCCTGAGGGGGGTTTTATTTTGTTGAAACTGGCATGTTTAGGATGTTACTTAGGTTGAATAGAGTAATTTTGTTTTATTTGGTACTACTTGGTAACTAATGGCATGTATTGTGTTTTGTTGAAATTTTTAGACCCCTCGAAATTTTGAAAAATGCATACTTAGAACAGTTATTGTCTGACATGATTGATTCTTTATATGACATTATGATTGTTGGGGTGTTGTGTGTGATGAATTACTACTTAGGAGGTCACAAGTGTAAAAATTATTGTCCTTATGCCGATGTGTGTGTGAGTTGTTAGTTTGATTCTGTTTATGCATGTATAATCTAGAACTTGCCGGTTGGTCTTGTATGAAATCCGAAAGTTAGTTTGGTTGTGAGATGATCTTAGGCTTTCTTTGTTGAAATAGTCACTTTGCCTAAATAAGCCTTACCAAAAGTGTTAAATACCCTTAGTTTCCCTTTTGAGCCTTTTTGACCTTTTTCTTGGCTAGCCAATTATGAAACCTTACCCTTTGTGAAATTAATCCATCTTCGCACCCGTTCCCTCCTTGATGCTACTAGTTAGATGAGGCAAAATGCCTAAGTTGGGGGTGAACTAAATGTGGAGTACATGTTAAAAACATAAGTTGGGGGTGGTGGAGTTTGCTAGTGGAGATTCGATGTGGTAGTTGCGTATATATATATATATATATATATATATATATATATATATATATATATATATATATAAAAATAAAAATAAAAAAATCACCAAATTGTAAAAAAAAAAAAAAAGATTTGTAAGTTGGTTAGAAGTAAAACCACATCGAGGTTGAAAACTGAAAGAAAATAAAGGGGTGAAAAGAAAAGAGGCGAATTAAGGTGACAAGATGTTGTAGTGTTCAAGGAGGATGAGTCACTAATATCCAAAAAGTATCCGACCCGTCCCTAAACCTACATTACAAGCCGAAACAAGTCCTAATGTGATCACAACCGAACGAGCTTACGATGAGAACATAGAAAATAAGGGCAAGCCTATGGTATTTGCATGTGTAAATATGAATTTTCTTTGTGAGTGTGAGTGTTTTTCTCTTCTCTTTCGTCTTCGTCCCATTCTTGTCGTATATATGTGTGTTGGGACATTCTTTGGTCTATGTGAGGGCATAAGGATGAAAATTGAACAAAATAAAGTGACCGCCTAAAGTAGCGTTTGTGTGCACCATAATATGTTCGATAATATGATGTCATTCATTGAAGCTTCATGGTTAGTTGTAGTGTTCTTGAGTTGCGTATGTTGCTTTAAAACAGAAATTGGGGTGGTCCTTGGAAGAAAAACATGCATGCCGGTAGTTCAAAGTCAAAACCAATGTAGACATTGTTATTCTATAATATCTAGGTGTTAGATTGAGTCATGGTTTTGTATGGCTTGCTTGAGGACAAGCAAATACTTTAAGTTGGGGGTATTGATGTGGCGTGATTTTTCGCCACAATCGATGCTTTTTAACTATAAGTTTTACTTGTTTTTAAGCAAGTCTATGTCATTTTACGTAGTTTTTGTCATGTTTCAGGTAATACGAGGTCCCTGGAGCCAAAGTGTGGAAAACAAGCAAAAATGTTGCAAAACTGGAAATAATTGGAGGTTCTGGAAATTACTGGCGAAATATTGCTCTGCGCGATCGCGCAACGTACCCACACGATCGCGCCCACGCGGGAATTGCAATCCACGCATTCGCGCTGGAATGAAACGCGACCGCGCCTACGCGCGGCATTAATTCCACGCGATCGCGCAGGATCGACGTGCGATCGCGATGAAGGGAGTAGGGGAGATTGACGTCATCTACGCGATCGCGCAGACACATGGCGCGATCGCGATGAAGGATTTTTCGGCATTTTCGACCAGAATTCGGATTTTGACGATGTCTTCCATTCCAGTTCATATAAATAGAAAACTAGGGCAAAATATTACAGATCTTTGGCAGCTCCCACAAGTTGGAGGCTAGGGTTTCTACAAAAATGTTCTCTCTTCTTTTTAATCCTTGTTGATGGAAATCTCTTGGTGACAATTAAGATTGATACTCTTGTTGTGCTTATTTATTCATTTGCATTGTTCTTAATCAAGTAAGTTTTTGCTATTTTAATTATTCTTGTTCTTGAATGTTTTCATTGGATTAGCTAACCTTTCAACTCGCCCATTTACTTTGTTTGAAACTCGGAAGAGGAAGAACGGAGTTGGGATAGAATAATTAACATGAATTTGGGGCGTTAACCCTCATCTAATGGAAGTTGACCTAGGAATAGGCAATACCACTTGTAGCCATATTCGGGTGTTCTTAATGCTCCTAATTGCTTGAGGGATCTTCAATTGGGTAGTCTAGCTAATCTTCGGAAGAAGTTAATTTAGAGTCATTATCCGAGGCTAAATAACATAAACTTGCTATTATTTACAATTCGTGAAATAGATTGGATCGTTACTTGAGAAGTAGTTTCCCTCCTTCCATTCTTGTTGCCATTGATCAATTTACTTGCTTTCTAGATTAGAATTTATATTTCCGTATTTTATCAAAACCTTATAAAAAACCACCATTGATGCGTTCGGGCATAGCTATTGTTAGTGATAATTCCTAATCTGCTTAAATCACCTACATATTGTTCTCTGTGGGATTCGACCCCGACTCATAGTTGGGTAAATTATATTTGCATACGATCGTGCCCATTCTAATTAATAGGGTGGATTTGGACGTTATCAAGCGTGATGGTCTTGGCTGGGATATATTTGACGTGCTGGCTCAACATAATAGAGCCCTAGGCCAAATCTCGAGCTAAGACGGTATGTTGGATCAGTATAAAGCCGATGTGACCGCTGTTGAGAGGGTTAGCGATCTTCAGGCCGAATATATGCGGCGTTTATCCCGAAGAGAGACCCTTGAGGAGATTCAGGCCACTGGAGTGGATTTATCATATCTAATCGAGGAGGCTAAGATAGTCGAGGCAGAGGCTAAGGCTGTATTCGATCTTGAGGAGTTAGATAGCGACCTCGAGTCAGCCGAGGATGATACCGAGGGCTCGGGTGAAAATTATGCTTAGGAACTTTACATTTCTTTTTGCTCTTTGGACTCAGGGCCGTTTGTCTGAGTCTTTGTAAATTCTTGCCTTATATATATAAAAGAAGATTTTTCCCAGCTTACCTATCGTTTTTCATTGCCTTGTTTCTTGTGCTCAAGAATCAGAGTATTCATTGGCTAGGTTTAATGTTCGTTCGATTTATGCCATTGCCTTAGCACGTATCATTGTGTTAGCAAAGATAAAATTTAAAGTGATAGCGACTCGTTCTCGAGTTCCTGTGGCCTGCACAAAGACTTGTTTGCGAACTTAGACATCTCTGAGTCGCCCAACATGATCGGATCCAAACCCATAATGACTTCGGTCACTGCTTCGTTCATAAGTGGCAAAATAGGACATAGTCTTTTACTGTTTAGACCGTAGTCTTTTAGATCAACACAAGGTTTTTTAGACCGTAGTCTTTGACTGTTTAGACCGTAGTCTTTTAGATTAATGCAAGGGTTTTTAGACCGTAGTCTTTAACTGTTTAAACCGTAGTCTTTGAGATTAACGCAAGTTTTTTTTTCTCACGCCTTTCGTATATTTAGGGGCCCGGTCCGACGGAATGCAATATTAGAATGTCTTAGTCGGGGCAAGATGATTTTTATTGATGTAACCGGAGATGTAATTATAATCATTGTTGTGGCAAGAACAAACTAATTGGACACGATTCAATCTATCGTATGGTACTTACATCAAATCTATAGTTCAAGCCTTGGATTTACATAGGTATCGATTAGCCTAGGGTATGATAGTCCCCTAGTACTTGAGTCCAAAGTATGAGGGCTCGGGTACTATTGATCCGATATGGGCCATCTCTAGTCCCCGGTCCATGATCGGTCTTCTATATTTTAGTAGCACGTTGTGCGGCGCTGCCTCATTAAAAACCTTATCGGAAAACCCATTTCGGGACAAAACCGATTGAAGGGAAAAAGAGTGCAGCACGTGCTTTCAGTCTTAAGTCTATGACTTTTCGGCATCTATTGTGCTGCTTCTGATGTCCCTTAAGTCGTATGCCTGCATGGTTAGATCAAAGCAGATAGAGAAAAAAGTAAAAGGTTACTCGTACCTTTAACAGTAGTATCTCTTTAGGTGTGCCACGTTCCAGTTATTAGGTAGTTGTTTTCCGTTTTCATTCTCGAGCTGATAGGAACCTTTCCCTGTTATGCCTGTGATTCTATATGGCCCTTCCCAGCTTGGGCCCAATTTTCCTTCGGCGGGGTTCTTGGTGTGAAATGTGACCTTCCTCAATACTAAGTCCCTAATCTGAAAGTGCCTAAGGTTAGCTCTTTGGTTATAATATCTTTGCATCATTTTCTTTTGAGCTGCTAACCGGACATAGGCAACTTTCCTTTTTTTTTCCACCAGATTCAGACTAGCAGTCATTGCTTTATGGTTCGAGTCTTCAGTAGCATGTTGAAATCTTAAACTCGGTTCACTGATCTCAATGGGTATTAGAGCCTTGGATCCATATATCAGGGAGAGTGGAGTCTCTTCGGTGCTTGACCTTACCCTTGTACGGTAGGCCCATAGAACCTCGGGTATAATCTCTCTCTATCAGTGTTTAGAGCTGGTCAGTCTTTTCTTTAAGTTTTGCAATATAACTTGTTCATCGATTCAGCTTGGCCATTTGCGCTCGGGTGATACAGGGTGGACAAGATCTTTTTGATCTTGTATTCTTCGAAGAACTTACTGACTTTGCTGCCTATGAATTGCTTCCCGTTATCACATGCAATTTCCGCGGGTACCCCAAACCGACAAATTATATGGTCGTAAACGAAGTCAACGACCTCCTTTTCTCTAAACTTCTCGAGTGCCTGTGCTTCAATCCATTTAGAAAAATACTCAGTCCTGAGTAAAATAAAACATGCCTTACCTGGAGCCCAGGGCAATGGCCCCACTATGTCCATTCCCCATTTCATGAATGACCATGAAGAAAGGATCGGATAAAGCTCCTCCCCTGGCTGGTGTATCAATGGAGCGTGCCTTTGGCATTCGTTGCATTTTCGAACGAAAGATGTGGCATCGTTCTCCATCTCGTTCTAGTAATAATCAGCTCTGATCAGTTTGCGGACCAATGAGTCGGTGAGTGATTTCCACAGGTCCCTTCGTGAATTTCTCTCATTGCATAGTCAACTTCCTCTGGCCCCAAACATCTCGCTAGTGGATCGTAGAATAACTTTCGGTACAATTGGCTGTCGACCAAACAAAATCTAGCTGCTTTGGTTTGAAGGGTCCTCAATTCTTTGGCTTGAAGGGTCCTCAATTCTTTGGCATCAGCCGGAAGCTTCCCTGTTTGAAGATAGTCTATGTATTTATTCCTCCAATCCCACGTGAAGCTGGTTGAATTTATCTCTGCGTGGCCGGTCTCAATGATTAAACTCATAAGCTGCACCACAGTGCCGGAATTAAATCCTTCTGATTCTACCGATGATCCCAAGTTCGCCAGAATATCGGCCTCGTTATTCTGGTCCCGAGATACGTGCTCCAGTGTCCATTCCTTCAATCTATGAAGGACCACCTGCAGTTTTTCTAAATATCTCCGCATTCGGTCATCCTTGACCTCAAATGTGTCGTTCACTTGATTGACCACCAGGAGAGAATCGCATTTGGCCTCAATGATATCGGCTCCCAAGCTCTGTGCTAGTTCTAAACCTACAATCATAGCCTTATACTCGGCTTCATGGTTAGTCAAATCAATAGATTGCGTTATTATATCACCACCTGGTGGTTTGAGAACTATTCCCAACCCGGACCCTTTCTCGTTGGAAGCACCGTCCGTATATAAGGTCCAGACACCCGAACTAACTCCTGAGGTAAGGAGTAATTATTTATCAGCTTCGCGGATCATGGCCGATGCGAAGTCGGCCACGAAGTCTACTAGTATTTGGGATTTAATAGCGTTCCGGGGTCTAAAATCAATATCATATCCGCTAATTTTAACAACCCATTTTTCTAACTGTCCCGAGAGCTCGGGTTTATGCATGACGTTCCTTAGCGAGTACGATGTACGACACATATAGGATGACATTGAAAGTAAGGCTTTAACTTCCTAGATACACTCAATAAGGACAATGCATGTTTTTCTAAGTGTGGGTACCAGGTTTCAGCATCACCTAGGGTCTTGCTCACATAATAAACAGGGTATTGCGTACCTTCTTTCTCTCGAATTAGGACGCCGTTTACTGCTATTTCGGACACCGCCAAGTATAGATACAACTGGTCATTTGCCTTTGGTGTATATAGCAAATGAGGGCTCGATAACTACTTCTTGAGTTCTGCTAAGGCCTTCTGACACTCGGGGGTCCGGGCGAAGTCGGTTTTTTTCTTTAGTAATGAGAAAAATCGACGAGTCTTGTCCGATGATCTGGAGATGAATCGGCTCAGTGCAGCTATCCGCCCGGTCAGCCTTTGCACCCCTTTGATGTCGTTTATCACGGTGATATCTTCAACTGTCTTTATCTTGTCCGGGTTGATCTCAATCCCCCGATTCGATACCATGAATCTGAGAAATTTTCCAGAACCGACACTGAAGGCGCATTTTTCCGGGTTCAGCTTCATGTTGTACTTCGTCAATATGTTGAAAGTTTCCTACAAATACTTTAAATGGTCCTTTGCTCGCAGGGACTTAACGACCATGTAATCTATATAAACTTTCATTGATTTTCCTATTTGGCGTTCGAACATAGGATTGACTAACCACTGGTAAGTGGAACCGGTATTTTTCAAACCAAAAGGCATCGCGTTATAGCAATATGTGCCAAACTTAGTCACAAAAGAGGTTTTTCTCGGTCCCTTGGGTCTATCTGTATTTGATTGTACCTAGAGTAGGCATCGATAAAGCTCAGTGTCTCATGGCCCGCTATGGCGTCGATCATGCGATTGATGCTGGGCAAAGGAAATGAATCCTTCGGGCAAGCTTTATTCAAATCTTTATAGTCTATGCACATTCTAAATTTATTTCCTTTTTTAGGCACTACTACAGCATTAGCTAACTAGTCCGGGTATTTAAACTCCCGAATGGATCCTATTTTAAGGAGTTTAGATACCTCATCTTTGATGAATGCATGCTTGACCTCGGGCTGCGGCCTCCGCTTTTGTTTGACTGGAGGGAAACTTGGATCTAAACTCAACTTGTGAGTGGTCACCTCCGGTGGGATACCTGTCATGTCTAAATAGGACCAGGCAAAGCAATCAAAGTTATTTTTAAGAAATTCAATAATTTTTTTCCTGAGCTCGGGGGTTAACCCATGCCTAGGTATACCTTCCTGTCCGGTAGATGAATGAATAGTATGACTTGTTTGAGCTCTTCGACCGTGGATTTGGTAGCATCCGAGTCATTGGGCACCATGAAGGACCTCGGGACTCCAAAATCAATCTCCTCATCTGGTGCATTCCGATCCCGATCTTTCGGGGACCCCAGGATCAAAATTTGTGATTGCTATTTAGTGTCTTCTCCTTTGTTTGACTTTTCGTCCTTTAAACCTGGAATCTTAGTCGTCGCAACTGCTTCTTTGACCGCGAACATTTCCTTGGCGGCTTGTTGCTCGCCGTGAATGGTTTTGATCCTTCTGAGGTCAGGAACTTTAAAGCTTGGTGCAGGGTTGAGGGAACTGCTCTCATGCTGTGAATCCATGGTCTTCCCAACAATGCGTAGTCTCCCATGTCTCCCTCTATCACATAAAATTTGGTCTGCTACGTGGTACCGGCAGTATTGATGGGTAAGGTGATCTCACCCTTTATCGTCTCGCAGGCCATGTTGAATCTGTTGAGGACCCGAACTACTGGTACAATCTGATTTAGTAGTCCCAGGTGCTCGATGACTCTCCATCGGATGATGTTAGCCGAGTTACCTGGATCAATTAACACACGTTTAATTCTAAACTTATTAACAAGAACAGATATTACCAACGCATCGTTATGGGGCTGAACGATGTCTTCCATGTCCTCGTCATAGAATGAGATAGGACCGTCGGGGTAGTAACTCCAAATACGCTTCTCTCTTGTTATGGAAACTTTGGTGCGCTTCATTACCGGCCCTTGGGGAAGGTCCGCCCCCCATGATCATGTGGATCACCTGCTGAGGCTCTTCCGGTCTATTTTTCTTGTTCGCGTCCACGTTCTTGAAGTGATTTTTGGCTCGTTTACTTAGGAATTGTCGGAGGTGACCTAAGTTAAATAGACGAGCAACCTCCTCCCTTAACTGTCGACAATCTTCGGCTCAATGACTATGGGTGTGATGGTATTTACAAATCAGGCTTTCGTCCTATTTTTTCTGGATCAGATTGAATTGGCCTTAGGTGTCTTGTTTCTCTATTGCGGATAACAGCAGTTGCTTTGGTCGCTACATCGACGCAGAAATTATACTCCGATAATCTTGGGATTTCTTTATTTCCCGAGGATCTATCGACAACGTTTCTGTTTATAAGTCCTCGGTTTCTCGGGGCTCGATTATTCCTCCTATCATTCTTGCCCGGTTCGCCATTTCACCGGTCACCCCTTCGATCAGGTGGATAAGGCTGATACCTGTCATACGATGGTATCGGTTCTCGATATGTTGTTCTTCTTGATCGATCATTCCCTTTGCTGGGACACCACGATGTCGATGCGGCTCTCAGAACCTTATCATCCTCGACCCTGATCTTCGATTGATACCTGTTGTGCACATCATCCCACGCGACTGCTGGGTGTTCCACTAAATTTTGCTTCAGCTCCATAGATGTGATCGAGCTTCTTGAGTTGAGCCCCTGAGTAAAATCCTGAACGGTCCAATCATCGGTGACCGGAGGCAAGTCCATACGTTCCATTTGAAATCGGGCCACGAACTCATGGAGGGTTTCATCATCTTGCTGTTTAACGTTGGATAAGTCCAATTTTCGAGTTTCAACCTTAATGGCTCTGGCATGAGCTTTGAAAAAAGCATCTGCAAGCATAGCAAACGAGTCAATCGAATGCTCGATAAGTTGTGGTACCATATCATTGCTCCCTTGGATAGGGTTTTCCCGAACTTCTTAAGCAGCACCGCCTCCCTCATCCTTGGCAAGATCATTGCCTTTAATCGCACATGTATATGCAGTCACATGTTCGTTTGGGTCAGTGGTGCCGTTATACTTTGGTATATCAGGCATACGAAACCTCTTCGGGATCGACTTTGGCGATGCACTTGACGGGAACGGTATTTGGACAAACTTTTTTTAGTTCGGTCCCTTTAATACCATAGGTGCGCTAGGAATTTGGTCGAGCCTCGCGTTATAGTTCTCCACCTTCTTGTCGTTTGCCTCTATCTTCTTTTCCCCGAATGCTACTCGTTTCGTCAGTTCTTCGAGCATCCTTATCAACTCGACATTTTGACCGAGATTGTTCTCGTTGTTTCCAGTCTCGTGCCTTTTTTCAATTTCCTCAGTCTGTTCAGATGGAGCAACATCAGGTGCTCGATTTTGATTTTGCAATTATGCTAGAACTTCCTGCTGGGCTTGCAATTGGGCCATATCCATGTCCAACTGGTTCCGGAGCTGTGGCAGCAGGGCTCCATTATCTCCACCAACTGGTACGTCGCCTACTGATGACCCAATTTGGTTAGGATCGACTGGGGGCACGTTGTTATTAGGTACTCCATTGTCGTTTCCCTCGTGGTGGCTCGATTCAACATGGAAGTTGACAGAATGAGAGTCTGACATGTTGGGTAACCTGAAATCAAAGTTCAAAGAACAGGTGTAAAAATATTGAGTGTTATAAAGATTCATGTTAAACCACCACTGTTATCCAAGGCCCCACGGTGGGCGCCAAATTGTTTACCCTTAAAATGGATAACAACTCTAAGGATATGTAGTTTGATTTAACACGACATTAGATTATATGATAAACGATAAAGGGAAATGAAATATTTAGATCTAACCACGTCAAGTATAGGTCGACTTCGGGTGTTAAGAACAGAGGTCAATCCACCGCGGTCGGATATTGAATAGTGAACAATGGTGAAAGAGTTAGCAAGAAGAATGTAGATAACTATGTTGCCTGCTCAATACAAACTGTTTGCTTCTACGTCAGAAAAAAACTGGGCGAAAAATAAAGGGGGCCCTCCTCTTTATATAGTAGAGGAGTCCTAACCCTAATACAAGTCTAAATAAGGCAAAAATCCTCCAAATAATTAATGGCGAGATCGGTGTCGAAATATCCGGCTGGTGGCGAATATTTCAGTCTTCCCCTTATAGCGATTAGTTGTCTTCTTATCGCGGCCCAGCACCTCGTTCCATCCCGAGCACGAGAACCCGAGACCTTGTATGACGGTTTTGACTACAGCCGATCCTAGATTCTATGTCGGGAAACTGAGAATATCCATGCTCTCGGTTTTACCCGTATATAAATTTAATTAAACAGCGCCTAATTAAATAGGTATTAAAATTTGATCATATATCACTTAATAGAGGCACATCTAAAATAATAATATTAATACTTTTTTGATTTGATAAGTGGAGATTCTTTTGATTTAAAAACAAATTATGTAAACACTCTTTTACTCTTTTTATCGTAAGGCAGTATTACATCAGACCTATATGTGTAGAGTCCGCATAGATCAAAGGCAAAAAATGCATAGACGACTCCCAATTATTTTGACAAGTTCAGAGATTGGCGGACACAGTATGGTAATAGCTTTTTCATTATATTTTCAACAACATCTAAATGCTACTTTAAGTGACTAACGAGTACAGAAGCAAGAGGAAGACTATTTGTAAAGACCAATATTTTTTGTTGTTTTAAATTTGGTGTCTGGTAGCTCACTTCTTATTCAATTAGCGCTTACTACAAAAGGTAACTATATTCTAAGGTTTAAACCCCCGACTTCTTAGTTATGGATGGAAGAATAATTACTGTTGTATCACAACTTCTGATGGTTGAAAAAAAATGTACAAAAAACAGCAAGTAATTAATATTTCATCAATATATTTATTTATTTGTAAAGATATTTTTTGTTGTTATACCTGCCATACACTTGCATCTTCAAGTGTTCCACTTTCACATCTAGAATAATTCAAAGATTCTTTTTGTTTTTTGTTTTCTCCAACAAACGTATATAATTCAAAGATCTCGTTGCTCGAAATTGGCAACCGAAAATGATACGTGCTTAACCCCTCTTGTCCCTTTTGCAACCTTTTCAGCCGTAGAATTTCAACCGAAAATCATATATTTGGACATGCGATTAACTAATGATTTCAAGGTTTGATTTTATATTTGTGTTAGTTCTTTCATTTTGACTAAAACTAACTTCAAACTTTAATTTTAAATCTCAAATTCACTTCAACTAGTATATGTACCTGCGCATGATAAACGTAATCATGAGTATACAGATTTATTGAACAATTTCAAGATTCAGTTTGATGTAAAATAATATTGTAAAACTTACATGAGAGAATGTTAGTATATTTAGCACCTCGACAGATTATAATAGTTAATATTTGTGAAAAATAAACCAATATATAAGCTTAGTTCATTGTCTAAATTTGTTAACAATAACTTTTAGCATTATTTAATTATGTACTTTATTATTTTACAAATTAATCAAAATCATAAAAATCTGTATACGGGTAAAATCGAGGATAATGGTATCCTCGGTTTCCCGACATGGGGGTTAAGTTCATGACGATCATTGCTGGGTCAAACTAGTCCCGGTTAGGTACCAAGTCGAGCATCGTGTTGGAGCCAGACCGACCACACCTGGCCCCTGGTCGTCGAGTTCGGTTGAAGTTAGTTACCGAGATACAAAAATAAGGCAGTTAATCACGATGGGTGAAGGATCGAAATATCCACCATCAGTCGGATATTTTGGCACTGATATAGCCCATCCGTTAATAGGAGATTATATGCCTTATCTAGACTTGTACTAGGGTTAGGACTCCTCTACTATATAAAGAGGAGGGCCCCCTTTTAGTTTGCAGAGTTTTTTGACACACGCATAAATCCGCAAAAGCAATACAATTGTTAGCAACTGTTCATTTATCTTAGTGTTTCATCACTGTTCATTGTTCATTATACAACCATTGTAGCTCGATCTCGGTTCCCAGAACCCGAGGCCAACCATTACTTTACTGTGGTTAGATCATTTATATTTGTATCTACTTCATTGTTTATCACATAATAGTCAATCGTGTTAAATCAAACCGTGTATCTTTTGCACCGCGTACAACTTTAATTGTTATCCATTTGTAGGGTAAACAGTCTGGCGCCCACCGTGGGGCCTAGGATAATAGTGGTGGTTTAATACGAGTTTTGATAACACTCGATATTTTACACTTGCTCTTTAAGGTTTGATTTCAAGTCTACCCGATATGTCAGACTCTCATTCTGTCAATTTTCACGCTGAATCAAGCCACTATGAGGAAAACGACAATGGGGTACCTAACAACAACGTGCCCCCAATCGATCCTGACCAGATCGGGTCGTCAGTGGGTGACGTGCCAGTAGATGGGGATAATGGAGCCACGTTGCAACAGCTCTAGAACCAGTTGGACATAGTTATGGCGCAATTGCAAGCCCAACAGGCGGTTATAGCGCAATTGCAAAATAAAAATCGAGCGCCCAACGCTGCTCCATCTGAATAGACTGAGGAAAATGAAGAAAGGCACATTGCTGGGAACAACGGGAATAACCCCGGACAAAATGTCGAGCTGATAAGAATGCTCGAGGAATAGACGAAACAAGTAGAGTTCGGGGAAAAGAAGATAGAGGCAAATGACAAGAAGGTGGAAAACTATAACGTGAGGGTTGATCAAATTCGTAGAGCGCCCCGGTATTGAAAGGATCGGACTCGAAGAAGTTCATTCAGATGCCTTTCCCACCTAAGGTTCCGCATGCCCGACATCCTGAAGTATAACAGGACCACTGATCCAAACGAGCACGTGACCGCATACACATGTTCCATTAAAGGCAACGACCTTGCAGAGGACGAGAGGGAGTTAGTGCTACTTAAGAAGTTCGGGGAAACCTTGTCCAAGGGAGCAATGATATGGTATCACAATTTATCCGAGCATTCAATTGACTCGTTTGCTATGCTTACAGATGGTTATGTCAAAGCTCATGCTGGAGCCATCAAGGTTGAAACCAGGAAATCAGACTTGTTCAACGTTAAACAGCGAGATGATGAAACCCTCCGTGAGTTTGTGGCTCGATTTTAAATGGAGCGTATGGATTTTCCATCGGTTACAGATGATTGGGCCGTTCAAGCTTTTACCGAGGGGCTCAACTCAAGAAGCTCGGTCACATCTTTGGAGTTGAAGGAAAATCTGGTGGAATACCCGGCAATCGCTTGGGCCGATGTGCACAACACGTATCAATCAAAGATCAGGGTCGAGGATGATATGTTTTTGAGAATTGCATCGGGATCGTGACGTCCCAATAAAGGGAACGATCGATCGAGAAGAATGACGAATCGAGAACTGAGACCATCACATGACAGGTATCAGCCTTATCCACATGATCGAAAGGGTAATGTGCGCAATGGTGAATCAGGCAAAAATGATAGAAGGAATGATTGAGGCTCAAGTAATCGAGGGTTGATGAACAGGAATACTATCGACAGATCATCGGGAAATAAAGAAGCCCCGAAATTGTCCGAGTATAATTTTTGCGTCGATGTGGCGACCATAGTAGCAGCCGTCATCCGCAATAGAGAAATAAGGCACCCGAGGCCAATTCAATCCGACCCGAAAAAATGGGATAAAAGCCTAATTTGCATGTAGCATCACACCCACGGTCACCGAACCGAAAACTGTTGACAGTTAAGAGAGGAGGTCGCTCGTCTGTTTAATCTAGGTCACCTTCGAGAATTCCTAAGTGAACGGGCTAAAACTCATTTAAAAAACGTGGACACCAACAAGCAGGATAGACAGGAAGAGCCTCACCAGGTGGTACTTATGATTATGGGGGGAGCGGACATCCCTCAGGGGCCGATAATGAAGAGCACCAGAGTTTTCATAACAAGAGAAAAATGTATCCGAAGTTATGACCCTGATAGTCCCATCTCGTTCAATGACGAGGATATAGAAGGCATCGTTCGGCCCCACAACGATGCACTGGTAATATCTATCCTTGTTAATAAGTTTAGAATTAAATGTATGTTGATTGATCCAGGTCGCTCGGCTAATATCATCCGATGGAGAGTCATTGAGCAGTTGGGACTACTAGACCAGATCGTGCCAGCAGTCCGAGTCCTTAACGGATTCAACATGGCCTGTGAAACGACGAAGGGTGAGATCGCCTTACCAATCAACACAGCTGGGACCACACAGTAGACTAAATTTTATGTGATAGAGGGAGACGTGGGATACAATGCATTATTTGGAAGACCATAGATTCACAACATGAGAGAAGTGCCCTCAACTCTGCACCAAGCGTTAAAGTTCCCGACCTCAGAAAGGATCAAAACCATTCATGGCGAGCAGCAAGCCACAAAGGAAATGTTGGCAGTCGAAGAAGCGATTGCGGCAGTCAAGGCTCCAGTATCGAAGGACGGAAAGTCGAACAGAGGGGAAGATGCCAAATAGCAATCAACGGTTCCGATCCTGGTGTCCTCGGAAGACTGGGATAGGAACACGCTAGATGAAGAGATCAACTTTGGAGTCCCGAGGTCCTTCGTGGTACCCGATAATTCAGATGCCACTAAGTCCACGGTCGAAGAACTTGAGCAAATCATAATGTTCATTCATCTACCGGACAGGAAGGTATACCTGGGCATGGGGTTAACCCCCAAGCTCAGGACAAAATTTATTGAATTTCTTAAAAATAACTCCTATTGCTTTGCCTAGTCCTATTTAGACATGACAAGTATCCCACCGGAGGTGACAACGCACAAGCTGTGTCTGGACCCAAGTTTCCCTCCAGTTAAACAAAAGAGAAGGCCGCAGCCCGAGGTCAAGCATGCGTTCGTCTAAGACGAGGTATCTAAACTCCTTAAAATAGGATCCATTCGGGAGGTTAAATACCCAGACTGGTTAGCTAATGTTGTAGTAGTACCTAAAAAGGGAAACAAATTTAGAATGTGCATAGATTACAAAGATTTAAATAAGGCATGCCCGAAGGATTCATTTCCTTTGCCCAACATCGATTGTATGATTGACGCTATGGCGGGCCACTAGACACTGAGTTTCATCGATGCTTACTCCGGGTACAATCAAATACAGATGGACCTAGAGGACCGAGAAAAAACCTTTTTTGTGACTAGGTTTGGCACATATTGCTATAATGTAATGCCCTTCGGATTAAAAAATGTCGGTGCCACTTATCAGCGGCTAGTCAACCGTATGTTCGAACACCAAATAGGAAAATCAATGGAAGTTTATATAGATGACATGGTTGTTAAGTCCCTACGAGCAGAGGACCATTTAAAGTATTTGCAGGAAACTTTTGACATATTAAAGAAGTACAACATGAAGCTGAACCCGGAAAAATATGCCTTCGGTGTCGGCTCGGGTAAGTTTCTTGCATTCATGGTATCAAATCGAGGGAACGAGATCAACCCGGACAAGATAAAGGCAATTGAAGACATCACCATGATAAATGACATCAAAGGGGTGCAAAGGTTGACCGGGCGGATAGCTCCCCTGAGCTGATTCATCTCCAGATTCTAGGATAAAAGTCATCGGTTTTTCTCATTGCTGAAGAAAAAGACTGACTTTGCCTGGACCCCCGAGTGTTAGAAGGCTTTAGCAGAACTCAAGAAGTACTTATCGAGCCCACTTTTACTACACACACCAAAGGCAAACGAGCAGTTGTATCTATACTTGGAGGTGTCCGAGATAGCGGTAAGTGGTGTCTTGGTTCGAGAAGAAGAAGGTACGCAATACCCAGTTTATTATGTCAGCAAGACCTTAGGTGACGCTGAAGCCCGATACCCACACTTAGAAAAACTAGCATTGGCTTTATTGAGTGTATTTAGAAAATTAAAGCCTTACTTTCAATGTCATCCTATATGTGTCGTAACATCATACCTCTTAAGGAATATCATGTATAAACCCGAACTCTCAGGTCGGTTAGCAAAATGGGCTGTCGAGATTAGTGGGTACGATATTGAATTATCAAAATCCCAAATACTAGCAGACTTCGTGGCCGATTTCACACCGGCCATGATCTCGGAGGTCAATAAAGAATTACTTCTTACCTCGGGGAATGGTTCGGGGGTCTGGACCTTATTCACGAACGGTGCTTCCAATGTGAAGGGGTCCGGGTTGGGGCCGTTCTTAAACCACCCATTGGTGATATAATAAGAGAATCTATTAGATCTGTTAACTTGACTAACAATGAAGCCGAGTATGATGTTATGATTGCAGGTTTAGAACTAGCTAAAGGCTTGGGAGCCAAAATCATCGAGGCCAAGTGTGATTCTCTCCTGGTGGTCAATCAAGTGAACGACACATTCGAAGTCAAGGACGACTGAATGCAGAGTTATTTAGAAAAACTACAGGCCGTCCTTCGTCGATTCAAGGAATGGACATTGGAGAACGTGCCTCGGGACCAAATAATGAGGCTGATGCCCTGGCAAACTTGGGATCATCGGTAGAATCGGAAGGGTTCAATTCGGAGCGGTGGTACAATTGATGAGTTTGGCCATTGAGATCGACCAAGCTAAGATAAATTCAACCAGCCTCACTTGAGATTGGAGAAAAAAATACATAGACTATCTTGAAATAGGGAAATTGCCATATGATGCCAAAGAATCGAGGGCCCTTCGAACTAAAGCAGCCAGATTTTGTCTGGTCAATGACCAATTGTACCGAAAGTCATTTTATGGTCCCTTGGAGAGATGTTTGGGGCCAGGGGAAACCGACTATGCTATGAGGGAAATTCACGAGGGGACTTGTGGGAATCACTCAGGAGCCGATTCACTGGTGCGCAAGCTGATCAGTGTCGGTTACTACTGGAATGAGATGGAGAAAGATGCAAAAGCCTTCGTTCGAAAATGCAACGAATGCCAAAGGTACGCTCCATCGATACATCAACCGGGGGAGGAACTTCATCCGGTCTTTTGCCCGTGGCCATTCATGAAATGGGGAATGGACATAGTAGGGCCTTTGCCCTGGGCTCCCGGTAAGGCGCATTTTATTTTACTTATGACTGATTATTTCTCTAAATGGGTTGAAGCACAGGCACTCGAGAAGGTCAGGGAAAAGGAAGTCATCGACTTCATATATGACCATATAATCTATCGGTTCGGGATACCCGCGAAAATTGCATGTGATAATGGGAAGCAATTCATAGGCAACAAGGTCAGCAAATTCTTCTAAGAATACAAGATCAAAAAGATCTTGTCCACCCCGTATCATCCAAGCGCGAATGGTCAAGCTGAATCGACAAACAAGATTATACTGCAGAACTTAAAGAAAAGCTTGACCCGATCTAAGCACAGGTGGAAAGAGATTCTATCCGAGGTCTTATGGGCCTCCCGCATAACGGTAAGATCGAGTATCGGGGAAAGCCCGTTCTCCTTGGTATATGGAACCGAGGCACTGATACCCGTTGAAGTCGATGAACCAAGTTTAAGATTTCAACATGCTGCAGAGGGCTCAAACCGCGAAGCAATGACTACTAGTCTAAATCTATTGGATGAGAAAAGGGAAGCTGCCTACGTCCGGTTAGCAGCTCAAAAGCAAATGATGAAAAGTTACTGTAACCGAAGGGCCAACCTTAGGCACTTTCAGATTGGGGACTTGGTCCTGAGGAAAGTCACACTCCAAACCAAGAACCCAAATGAAGGGAAATTGGGCTCGAATTAGGAAGGGCCATACAGAGCCACCGGCATTACCGGGAAAGGTTCGTATCAGCTTGAGAGTGAAAATGAAAAGCAACTTCCAAACAATTGGAATGTGGCGCACCTAAAACGGTACTATTGTTAAAGGTACGAGTAAACTTTTATTTTTTTCTGTTCCTTTTGGTCTAACCATGCAGGCATACATCGAAGTGGACATTGAAAGCAGCACAATGAAGGTCGAGAAGTCATAGACTCAGGACTGAAAGCACGTGCTACACTCTTTTTCCCTTCGATTGGTTTTGTCTAGAAATGGGTTTTCCGAAAAGGTTTTTAATGAGGCAACACCGTACAACATGCTACTAAAATAAAGAAGACCGATCAAGAACCGGCGACTGGGGACTGCCCACATCAGATCAATAATACCTGAGCCCTCACACTTCAGACTCAAGTACTAGGGGACTATCATACCCTGGCCTAATCGATGCCTATTTAAAGCTAAGGCTTGAATGATAGTATTTTATGTAAGGGTCAAACGATCGATTGAATCGTGCTCGATTAGCTGGGCCAAACGATTAATTGAATCCTGCCTGATTAGCTTGTTCTTGGCTCGGAAACAATTGTAATTTTGTCTCCGGTTCTATCAATAAAACGAGGAAATTCCTAAAAGTATCGTCTTTGTTGAAACTGTCCTTCGTATTTATATTGCATTTCATCGGACCCCTAAGTATTCGAAATATGCAAACTAAAGGACTACGGTCTAAATCGATAAAGAAAACAGTCATCGAACCCCTAAGTATCTGAAACGTGTAAACTAAAAGACGGCGGTCTAAATAGTTAAAGACTATTGTCTAAAAACCTAAAAATAACAACCCAGCTCGTCTAGCCAATTACGGACAAAACGAGGACCGAAATCATTTAAGATTTTGACCCGATCACGTTATGCCAATCAGAGACATCTAAGTTTGCAAACAAGGCCTTTTGTATGCTGCATATTCATTAACTTGTTAACGGTTAACGAATAACCTCGTTATCGTCTCTATAATTCGGTACTATGGTAATATCATGACGATAACACTCGAGTTCGAGTCACTACCAACCTAAATTTTATTTTTTGCTAAGGCAATGATACATGCTAAGGCAATAGTGCATATTGGACAAACATTAAACCAAACCAATGAGTGTTCTAATTCTTAAACACATAATACAAGGCAATGAAAAACGGTGAATAGACCGGGCAAAAATCTTCTTATATATATATATATGTCAAAGAATTACAAAGGCTCAGATAACGGCTTTGAGTTTCGAAAGACAAAAAGAAATCTAAGACTCCTAAGCCTGGTCTTTGCCTAAGCTCTTGGCATCACCCTTCGCTGACTCGAGATCACTATCCGACACCTCAGGATCATACAAGGCCTTCGGCTCTGCCTTGAGCCTCTTGGCCTCTTCGATCTGACCCAACAAGTCCACCCTGGTGGCGTGAATCTCTTCCAAGGTCTCCCTTCGGGATAGGCGCCGCATATACTCGGCCATAGTGTCGCTAACCCTCTCGGCCGCGGCCACGTCGGCTTTATACTGAGCCAAAATCCCGTCATATCTTGAGATTTGGCCTAAGTCATCATTATGTTTGGCCCACAGATCGGTAATATCCCGGCCAAGATTGTCACTCTCCGACTCAGCCAAAGCAAGTTTTGATCGAAGTTCATCAGCCTGCTCCGTTATCGCACGAAATTGATCCTTGAGAGTGTCCCGCTCGGTGTCAACACCAATCATTTTATCCTTGAAGGCCTTAAGCTCGGGCTTGATCTCGTTAAGCTCTGACCGAAGTTGGTCAATCTGGGTCACATAATCCCAGGCCTGATAATGAGTAGCGTTAGCATCAGCTATTAACCACTTATTATCAACTTTGAAAGCCCTTACCTTCTCTGCTAGGAGGTCATGTTCCCGTTTGGCCTTGATGGCCTCATTCCAGGCCCTTGCCAGATCCGACTGAAGAGTGGAGGGGTCAGGAAAGCTCGAGATATACTCCAGGTTTTGCTCGTAGAGCTTCCTTAGTGCTTCTGTCTCTTGAGTCTGCTTCTCGAGCTGATCCTTAAGACGGTCCACCCCCAACCTCAGTCGGTGGAAGCTTTCATGATGAAGCACGGAGGCCTAAAACAAGAAAGGAGAAATTGTTAGAATAATAAAGAAAAATAAATCTTAAGTATAAAAATGAAAAAAGGAAAAAGGTATACTCGGTTCAAAGCTTGCTGAGCCTCGTAAAGGCAGGATTCACCGACCTTCTTTATTTTCTTACGATCCTCTGCGGTCACCTGAGGGTACAGATAACTGGCCACCCCGACCGATCCCGATAACATGTTCATATCATCCGGTACCGTAGACAAGACCCGCCTTTTTCGATTCGGGTCTACGCTTGGCGCCGAAAAAGTTTTTTTCAATTGAGGATAATAATTAACCCCAAAACGATTGGCTATTGGGATGGGTAGATGGTCGAACCTTGAATATCCCTCGACCGGGACATCATATTTCTCAGGCAAATGACCGATTTCATCTTCCAGTGCTATCGACCCCTCGGTCATTTTTCCTTTGGCCTTAGAGCTCTCGGATTGAACGACCTTTAGTCGAGGTGGCGAGTCCTGTATGCAAATAATGGTCTTAGCCGAAGCCACAGCTTGTATCGAAACGACGGAACCTATACCATATAAAGGTGGAATGTAAGGTACCTTCGATCTTGAGAAAATAGACGCCACCCTCGATCTGGCCGCTGCGGCTTTCTCTTTCCCCGATCCTCAGAGGGTGAAGGCTTAGTGGCGGCATATTTATTTTTTGAGCTTGCCGGCTCTTGACCTGTACTTTGCACCAATGGTGGAATGGTTTCTGTGGAGCTTCTCAACTCTTGGTTGGTGTTTCTCCTCAGAAGAATGGTGCTTGACGAACACGAGTCCCTCATCATCAGAATAATTCTCAAGCAGATCAATGGCCTCGGGATCCAGAACCCGGGCCCTGGCATATTTTTTTGGGACCTCCTTGTCGGTAAGCCTCGATCTCTTTCTGACCTCGGAAGGAGCACCAGTAGATTCGGAGGACCGTCTTTTCTTCTTCTAGCTTTTATCTTCCTCGGCGGCCTCAACCCCGGTCTGCAGATGGGTAGGGGGCTTAGAAGGGTGTCCTTCGCCGGGAGCCTCGATGTCAGCTTCATCGTCCGAGGCCTCTTCTTCATCGTGCCCCCGGATCTTGGTGGCCTTTGAAAGGCCTGTAAAGAAGGAAGAACAAAGTAAGTAAATAAATTATGGCGTAATACAAGGGAAAAGTAGAACAGAACCTCGGTCAGAGACTCACCGTGATTCTCGGTCTCCCATCTGTCGTTGGATAATGAACACCAGTTGCGTTAAGTTGAGAACATATTTTTCCGATCCATTCCTCGAAGTTGGAAACTACGTTGAGGGTTCGGGGAATTGCTGCAAACAAATGAACAAGAGTTAAAAATTATCGCAAATAAAACGTCGAAAGTACCACCGGGCTGTTTGAAAATATAAGCAGCTTACGAGTCGGGTTCAACTTCTCGGGGAACGGTATCTTGTCGGCAGGGATCAGATCCTCGATCTTGACCCGGACAAATTTTCCCTGCCAGCCTCTCTATCCTCATCAAGGCTAGAGAAGGGAGCTTTTCTTGCTCGTTTCGTGAGCTTGATCATACCCCCCCCTCCCCGAAATACCTGGGGACTATACAACTAGAGGAGGTGGTAGACTGTGAAAGGCTCATTCACGTTATTTGTAAAATAACGGAGGAGTACAATGATCCTTCAAAATGAGGGGTGGATCTGACCGAGGCATATCTCGTACCTCTTGCAAAAGTCCACGACCACCGGGTCGAGTGGACCAAACGTGAAGGGGTATGTATAAACACTCAGATACCCCTCCACATGGGTCGTTATGGCTTCAGTGTGCTCGGGAATAACGACCTCCTTATCTTCCCAACCGCAGGCCTTCTTGACCTACTCGAGTTTATTCGGGGGAATTGTGCATATGTAGTCTGATATATTAGCCCCTTGGTCTCCTTGCGGAGAAGGCCTTTCGAAGTTAAAATCCCTGGTCGTTATGTAGTAAGATGGGACAAATTCTGACAACTTCGATTCCGATTTTGGAGCCGTGGAAGTCTCACCAATTTTTGCTTTCGAAGACTTGGTCATTGTTATGGTAATAGCAAGATTTAAAGGTTTGGTATGAAGGTTTGAAGGTATGGGAAGATTTGTTGAAGATATGATGGTGGGAATATGAATTTATGAACTTATGAATGTATGAAAGTAGGCGTATTCAAAGGTACGATGGTAAAATTTTGAGAGTGAAATTTCTGAAAGTAAAAAGTGAAAGGAAAAACTTGGTTTTTATAGAGTGAGGTCGAGATGGCTGAGATTTCATAACCGACCTCTCACCCAATCGGGTCATGACGCGTGGATGGGAATCAGGGGTGTTTGCGTCCGACAGGTCCTCCTCATCAAAAACTATCGTCGAAGGTAGTCCACCACGGGGTATCTCTCGTCGAGTCTCCATGATATGGCACGTTCTGACCCGAGAACCTATCTCTGAAGGAATGGCCGAGGTGCTGTAGTGACTCGTCGGTTGGACGTCCTCGCCGACGCAGGCGAAGTCTTTCTTCCCCGAACTGCACCCTCGACGCCCTCTTCGTCAATGGTATTTCCTTTTGAAGACCTTTTTATCGGGAGTCCTAAAAATCGAATAATCGGGGTTAGGATACGAAATGGAAAGCTAAAGAATCCCACAAACAGATTGAAAATTACCATGGTTTTTGCCTTTCCACCCTTCGGGTGCCATCCTCCTCTAAGAATGGCCCACATTACGAGAAGCGCCCAAAAGCGCAACTACCCATTCAAAGATAGTGATTATGAGCTCAGGTTCAAATAGATTCGGGATAGGATTCCACATCTCGGGGAAATCTGCGGATAAAGAGCGGTGAAGTTGGGTCGTGCGAATCATCACGAACTGATGTAGCCATCCCTGGTTATAATCATTTTTCGGGTCTATGAGACCTCGAGTTTCTCGGGGAAGCAAATGAACTATTCCCCCTCGGATTACCCGGCGTACGTATATATGTAACAAATGATCGAGGGTGAAGGGAACCCCGGCAACGTTAGCTAATATTCCGAAGCAGTACACAAGACTCCAAATTTGTGGGGCGATTTGGCCAATACAAACACGATATCGGCAACAAAAATCCTCGATCACTTGAGGAATGAGAAGAGAAAACTCGATGGCGAAATGATAGGTATAGATCATCGAATAGCCAGCAACATGATGATTGATCCTCATCCCTCTTTCAACATGGTGGACATCGACATCCGCACCAAGGTTGCATCCTCCCTAATTACGGGGATGGTAGCCTCATCGATGAAGGATTCAAATTTTTTCACAGAGTCGAGGTGAGAAGATATTTTGCAGTCATTCTCACATCTGAAGCCGGCGGGAAGAATATCCGCAGCAAGGAATTCTAATTCCTCTTCAAGACCGGTGGCCCCCATCGCTGACAGGGGCGGTGAATGTGGTGGAGATGCAGAATGATCCTCGCCTTGGGTTAACAACTGTAGAGAAGCCATAGCCAAGATTAACGCGTAGTGTCGAGCGAAGGAAGATAGTGTTCTAAGAAAAAATATTCAGAACTTTGAAGGGGATATGGAACTTGGCAGAAGAAAACGAAGGATTTTCGAGAAAATAAGGTTTAGGGTTTAAGGTCAAAAGTGCAAGGCAAGAAGGAGACTTATGGGCTTTATATAGAAGGGAATGCAAAAAGTTTTTGAGGGATTCAAGAATTCTGACAAGGGGCGGTTTCCTAAGAGTGAATTGGCAGCTAAAATAATTATGAGCTGACATTGGATAGAGTGCAAAGCTTTGCTGGGAGCGTCTTTTCCTAGGCGGCTAGAATGGCCTACTCGGCTTTATACGGATCTATTTCCCGAACAATACTTCCCTTCAGAAAATTGGGGGACTATCTGTATACGGGTAAAACCGAGGATAATGGTATCCTCGATTTCTTGACATGGGGGTTAAGTTCATGACGATCATTGCTGGGTCGAACTAGTCCCAGTTAGGTACGAAGTCGAGCATCGATTGGAGCCAGACCGACCACACCTGGCCTCGGGTCGTCGAGTTCGATTGAAGTTAGTTGCCGAGGTACAAAAATAAGGCTGTTAATCACGATGAGTGAAGAATCGAAATATCCGCCATCAGCCGGATATTTCGGTGCCGATCTCGCCCATCCGTTAATAGGAGATTATGTGCCTTATTTAGATTTGTACTAGAGTTAGGACGTCTCTACTATATAAAGAGGAGACCCCCTTTTAGTTTGCAGAGTTTTTTTGACACACGCATAAATCCACAAAAGCAATACAATTGTTAGCAAGGGTTCATTCATCTTAGTGTTTCATCATTGTTCGTTGTGCATTATATAACCACTGTAGCTTGATCTCGGTTCCCAGAACCCGAGGCCAACCATTACTTTACTGTGGTTAGATCATTTATATTTGCATCTACTTCATTGTTTATCACATAATAATTAATCGTGTTAAATCAAACCGCATATCCTTTGCACCGCGTACAAATTTAATTGTTATCCATTTTTAGGGTAGACAATATCTCACACAATTTCTATTATCCAATTGTATGCATTTGTTTACTATAATAGTTTTAGTTAATCTTTTTATTTAGCACTTGGATTCATGTTTGATAAGATGTTGTCACAAATTTGATATTCCCTTGCAAATAGAGTAACATACACAATTTTAAACCTATCTCATATCAAGCATACTAATTCCCTCTAATCTATTAGTTAAAATACATCTCATCCATTTAATCTAATGTTGCAAAAAAATTAAAATTATTTCTAATTTCAGTATTAAGTTCATGTTTTGTTGCTGCTAGGCATTTTGAATTTTCTCAAAATACATCGATACTAGTTACGAAAAGTTTTCTTTGATGTAATCGTTGTCTAGTATCAACATTTAAGACAAAAAAAGAACAAAGGAAAAGGATATTCAACTCCCGCCGGCTAACCAAGATAATAAGAATGGCACAACAATATTCGGTGCATAAAGAAGGAATTATTCATAAGGTTACGTAATTCATCTTATATTGTCTTTAAAGATATGATTAGTAAGGAGATGTATCTCTTCCTCTTTGCAATGTGAAAATGAAATAGGAAACTACCTCTTCATCAAAGAACAAACTTTTTTTTTTAATCATCAAAGAACAAACGATGACTCAAAAAGCATGACAACGACTAAAGAACAGACACATATATTTGTCTATGGGTTCATCTGAATTCTTAATTTTAAAAGAGTATAAATATATGTATAGACAAATTTATTAAAATTTTGGTGAAAACTAGAATCGAACTTATAATTTTAACGATAAAATGAATTCATTTTTAAAAAAAAACTTAAACTCATATAATTTAAATTTTTGAATTTATATTTCATGAATTGAGAGTGATGAGCTAACTAGCTCTCTCCACCTTTTTTTGTTTGGCAAGTTGCTATTCAAAGTTTTGAATGATTAATCACACTCGTTTCATTTTCAATGGTTAGGAGCAAATGCAAATAGCAATTTGTGGGGGCCATCTTGGTTTGGATTTATCTTATAACTAGCAAGTATGCCCTTTGGTTATCCACTTTAGCTAGTGATCTTTAAGAGTCTCTTTGGATTAGCCGAAAAAATAATTGTTTTTAAGTATAAATGCTTAAAGTATTTTTAAGTGTTGAAAGTTATTTTATAAATAAGCAATTATGTGTTTGGATAAAAGTGCTTAAATGATTTTTAGAAGTAAAGGTAGTATTGGAATTAACAAAAAATATAAGAGATAAAAGGGTAAAATTGTTGGTCAAACCAAAATGGCTTTTAACACCCCCCCCCCCCCACCCAACACCCAAAAAAAAAGGGGGGTTAAACAACTTCTTAATTTTGACTTAACTTAATTTAAGTTGTTTCTATTTTTTGTTAAACACTAATTTAAGTTGTTTCTATTTTTTGTCAAACACTCAAATAAGTTAAAAATGGCTTATAAGCTAGTTTGACCAATCTATAAGCCAATCCAAACGGGCTCTAAGTAAAGGTTTGTATTTTGTAAATAACTTTTAATAACATTTCACTGGATATTACCTCCCGTTGTGGAAATCCATCTATGGTAACAGACAGTAAAAACTCCATACAGTTGATCTTTTGAACCTGCTTCAAGCTATCATGACAATTCACCAATCTTGGGGTAAACAATCTCTATTGCTTATGTTTATAATATATAGCAACGTAAGGTATTTTACGTATCACCAGTTTAATTATAATTAAAAAAAAATAGAGTTAAAAAAATAAATGTATTTGTAAAGTTAACGTTAATGCAAGTAAGTTACATCCGTTTTAACCATTTTTCATTTGAAATCTCAAACACATGTAATTTTAGGTCTTTGACATGAAAAGAGTTGGAATTTTTCTGTGTAGCCTACAAAAATATAATTTACAAACAAAGCTGATTTCAAAGAGTAAAAAGATATAGAGTTTGCTTGTTTGACAAAATATGGAAGACAACGGATTTGCAAAATTGAAATAGAGCTTATCTTAATTAATTGTTTGCCTTTTTATTTACTCTATTAACCACTAACGTTTAGATAAAAATTAAAAAACGTATAAGTGTGTTCCATAAGTCTTTTACTTCATCTTTTTCCCTCATCCTCACTCTTCCTTCACTTTCTGGCCTTCTTCCCAAATTATCTAACTTCCTTCTTTACACATGCTTTCTCTTTAAAATTGTCACAAAAAGATAAAGTGTAATTCTTTAATTTACGGAGTCAGATCTAAACAGTCACAACCCAATTCTTTTTTTTCTTCATTGTCATATCAATGAAAGTTGTTCATTGATGAAAAAAGAAAAACAATAAGAATATGAGGGAAAAAATTAATATTTTGATTCAAATTTAAGTTCATTAATAATTGATGCGTATCCCAACAAGTTGATATTCATACGCTATTAACTAATTGTTCACGTCTAAACATAAGAACAATTGTTGTATATATTGGATTTTGTAAAAGCAAAGCTAATAAAATAGTTTATAAAATTAATTAAACAAAAAATTATGTTAATAAGGGGTAAATTGTTTGCATTATATTTTTTATATTAATAAATTTATATTTTTAAAGAATTGTTACAAAGCAATTAAATTAAAAAAAAATGGACATAGTATGGTAAACACATAATTTTAATCCCTAAGTAAAATTCTCAAATTGCTAAATGAAAATATAAAATAATAAATTTTATAAAGGTAAAGAAACAATAAACAGATAATTGCAAAGAAGAATAAAATAGGCAACAAAATGGAAAACTAAATATCAAAGCAAAGAGAAGCAATGAAAAAATTAAGAGGAGACGCGATTAAGCGAAGAAGCCATCCACAAATGAAACACGTGTACCAATAATATAAGGCGCACACTATACGTGAAGATTAGACGTGGTCCTTTTGAAAGACTTGTGTAGTGTCTTTGGAAGGTTTGCTTAAAATATAGCAGATTGTACAACATTTATGCATGTATTCGTCCCCCTACCACACTTATATATAATAGAAATATTGGGATTTGGGAAATAAATTAAGTATGAATAAAATTTCTTAGCTCCTCAAAATAATGTGGGGCTTGAGATTTCACCCATAATCAAAACAAAATTAATTGTACATGAGCCAACATTTTTTAAAGTTCACATGAATGCATCCTTCTCAATCAATTTTAGGACCTCATGCTGTTTTTGACTTTGACAACATCAATTGGCCTCTTTTCATCCAAGTTTTAGAGAATTCTGCACAAATAAAAGAAAAGTCTTGATATTATATTTGACTTGAACAACTAACTAATCATATATTGTATATTCATTTTTAAAAAATTTGGAACCATAAAGAATAAAATTTTATTTTTATAGAGTTGGACTCAACCTTTCTCTTCCTCCATCTTGGCCTTAACGAAGGAGTAGAGTGCAACTCCAGAAATTGCAACACAGGTTCTAATATAAGATTTTATATTAAATTTTGTTGCCTCCAACATAGTGTCGTTTGGATTTCCTCATCATGGTACTAGTAACATAGTGTATTCTACTGATATTGAAAATAATAATTAACAAAAAGTGTAAGGACAATATACGAATGAAAAAAAACAAACTTTATACTAAAATAATGTCAATAATAATACCTATATTGCCGATAGATCCCAGAAGACAAACTTTCCCCACAACTTACAATTTACTCCTAATAAGTCACAAGACTCTTAGAAACTTTAGGGAAAGAAGGAAATATCGACAAACAAACGTCGTTGAAAACGAAAAACGACGTCTCAGTTACAAGCAAGTTTGGGTCGGATAGATAGATCTTCACCAACTCTATAAAAACATAAGAACCTATAGTGACATCAAACTATCTCGCTTACTACTAATATTCTGGATTAAATATTGATAAAAATACTCTTTTAAGCTTTGAAGTTTTAAATAACATTGTAATTTTTCGAAGAGATCTACGATGACATGAAACTGTAAAGACAAAAGGTTGTCGTTCACATATACACAAATAATTACTTCACTAAATATAAGAAACTTTTAGCTATGGCCCTGTTACGATTTCTTCATTTTTCCTTCTTTAACAGACATAACCTTTAGCAATTCGATTGATTAGTAGCCTTAAGTGTAGCGATCTTGCAATTCTATGTGGGATTGAAAGTTCATTCTCATGATAATTGCGTATTGGCAATGTAAAAAAGCCTGTGACTACTGGAGAAACATAGGAAGAAGCTATCCATGTACAACAACTGTTCTAACTAAATCATCTGGGCAATATGTCAGGGTAAAACATACTTTTTTTTCACATCATCTCAAAATCAATTTATATTGATATATCTATATTATAATAAATTCTTAATCCAGTGTCTATAAGAATAAAGTAATATAACAAATAAGTAACTTAATTACATACATTCATGCATTTTATGATACAAAGATTTAAAATAAAGTACGAATTTAAAGTTAACAAGGTTTGTGTTTATTCATTTAATGAGAGAACCTTGGTATATTTTTTTCAGTTTTTAAAATCAAATATTCACTGTCCATCAATGCATTCACCTGGTTCTTTGGCCTATCTATGAATATTCCTTGAAACTCTTTTTTATATCACATAAAATAATTCAATCTATTAAAAAGACGCCCATCAAAGAAATGAAAAGGGAATTTGAACATAATAAGCAGAATAGAACACTATAAAAAGCCAATTACTATTTTTCAGATTCGTTTTTAGAACTATTTTCTTGGGAATCTCTTTCCCTTTGTCCTTACTTCATTATCTTTTGACTTTGGAGAAATGAATTATAGCATCTCTTCCATTTCTTTTGAAAGTGATGGAACCAAAAGAAGAAAATAATGTTTATATTTTGAAAGGATTGAAATGAAATAATTCATAATTGAATTTTATGCATGCTGTAAATGAGAAAAAGCAATTTGATATAATCTGATATTTAAAAGAACAAAATGAAGTAATTAGATATAATGGAATAATAAATGCACTTAATCTACGTGAATGATGTATCTTTTCAAAACGCAGTGTATATTAGAAAAAAGATGGGATATTTATGATATCCTTGTCTTATAATGTCT